>NW_020692305.1:0-3669 GCF_002925995.2 Terrapene triunguis
CATCAATAGAAAGGGGTACTTTTCAATGGTGCTGCAAGCACTGGTGGACCATCGGGGACGGTTTACAAACATCTACGTCGGATGGCCGGGCAAGGTTCATGACGCTCGCGTGTTCAGGAACTCTGGTCTGTTTAGACGGCTGCAGGAAGGTATTTACTTCCCGGACCACAAGATAACTGTTGGGGATGTGGAGATGCCTACAGTGATCCTCGGGGACCCAGCCTACCCGCTAATGCCCTGGCTCATGAAGCCCTATACTGGCGCCCTGGACACAGAAAAAGAACTGTTCAACTACCGGCTGAGCAAGTGCAGAATGGTGGTGGAGTGTGCTTTTGGCCGTCTCAAAGGGAGATGGAGAAGCTTACTCACTCGCTGTGATCTCAGTGAAACCAATATCCCCATCGTTATTGCAGCTTGCTGTGTGCTCCACAATCTGTGTGAGAGCAAGGGGGAGACCTTTATGGCGGGGTGGGAGCTAGAGGCAAATAGCCTGGCTGCTGATTACGTCCAGCCAGACAGCCGGGCCATTAGAAGATCCCAGCGGGACGCCCTGTGCATCCGGGAGGCTTTGAAAGCTAGGTTCCTGAGTGAGCAGGGCAACCAGTGACTTTTCAGTTTGTGGACAGAAAAGCTGAACCTGCCCCCGTTTCTTTACCCAGTTCATTTTCACTATCCTCTCCAGTTACATACCCCCTTCACCCCCTTCCCCTTCCCAAAAAATAAAATCATTTAGATTTTGTTAATGAACACCGTTGTCTGTATTGCTGTTTTCGCGGGAATATTTTAAACCTGGGACGCAGACTGTGGCGGGGGGCGGGTTTAGGGTTGTGATGCAAATGATGCTTCTAAACTCCCGGAATGACAGGCTCCGCACTGGTGGACTGGTTATTTCAATGGAGCCTGCCAGCACTCCTGGGGGGGACTGTGTGTATGTGTCAGCTATGTGACTTTCTGGCAGGGGGGGTAGGGTTACATATCCCCTGCTGCGTGGATCTGTGATCCATGATAAGGACCGCTGCATAAGATCTGTAACTGCCCTCCCCCGCCACAAAGTCACAGAGCAACCCCCCCCCCCAGAACATGAAAAACACCTCCCAGACTGACCAGGGTAACCAGTGACTGCACTGTGTATGTGTCCTGATGCTGGACCTGACACCGCCTCTGTACCCTGCTAAAGGTCACTGTCCTGTCCAATTACCAAGCCGCTTCCCCCCCTCCAGACAGACTCTCTCTCAAAAGAACCTGACTGAAACAGTAATGGAGAGAAACAAACATTTTATTGCGAACCAGACATGAAACGTGGGGTGTGAAACTTGGACGGGGGCTTGTGTGAGGTGGGTAGGAAAGGACTTATGAAATTTTGGGGAATGTCAGCCTTCTAGTGCTAGAGAAGTCTGCAGGGGTTGACTGAAAGTTTTAACGGCCCTTGCCGCCCCTCCTTCTTTGGAGTTTGGGTGAGGGTGGTGTGGGACTTGGTGGCGGGTGAGGGCGGTTACAGATAGACTGCAGCGGGGCTCTGTCCTCCTGCCTCCGGTCTTGCAGAACATCCACAAGGCGCCGGAGCGTGTCCGTTTGCTCCCTCATTAGTCCAAGCAGCTTTTCAGTAGCCTGTTGGTCCTCCTGACGCCACCTCTCCTCCCGTTCCATGACTGCTCGGTGCATTTGTGACAAGTTCTCCCTCCACTGTGTCTGCTGGGCTGCCTGGGCTCGGGAGCATCCCATTAGTTCTGAGAACATGTCTTCACGCGTCTTCTTCTTCCTCCGCCTAATCTGCGCTAGCCTCTGGGAGTGTGCTGACAGGCTGGGTTGGGAGACAGTCGCAGATGTGTCTGTGTGAATTGTAAAAAGGGAGTGAATTCCTGAGACAGATAAATGAAATTGTATACAAAGAACCTAGTCTTTCTCTGTGAACAAGACCATGCACTGAACCTCTCACATGCGCACTCAGGACAAGGTCGAATTTTCGGCCGTCGCCTTCAGTGCCTGTGGACTTGCGGAGGTCTTGGAGTGTTCAGAGAACTGTGGCTGGAGACCTGAACTTCTGGAGCGGGCAATAATGGTAAGCCGCAGACTTGTGGCTGCTTAAAACTCCAGCAGTAGCACTGGCCTCCTTTCACATTGAAAGCAATGCCAGTCTCTGCTGCCAGCAATCAGGACAGCATGAACTCTGCCCCTGTCCCACCCCCTCGCGGCTGTCCCAGGGAAAGATCCCTGTATGCTGCCCCTCTCCCTCCACCGCGTGGCTGTAAAGCAGTCCCAATACTAACATTCCCCTCCCTAATTCAAAGCAGGGCGTCATGAGCGACATCACCCTCCTGAGGATCCCGGACACCCAGAGAGAACGCATGCTGCGGGAAAGCATGCAGAAACCGGGGCCGTATGCCGCCATGCTATGTCGTGCGATGATCCCGGAGTACTTGATTGTGGCGTGGAGGGAACATATCTGCTACCACGGAGGGCCCACTAAGATCGCCCTACCCCGGAACCTGATCAACAGGCTTGAGCTCTACCTCCACGAGACCTACGAGGAGTTCTCCTACGAGGATTTCTCATCGATCCCCGGCCACATTGACCGGATTTTCGCGTAGGTGCACTGGGACTTTGGAGTGGAGCGTCTTGGGCCTGGGAATCATGTAGTAACGGACATTGTGAAAATTTTTGAAAACACTTGGGACTAAATTGAGAAGAGCCTAAGACAGAGAAATCATGAAAACCCATTTGTTACCTTTGTAAATATTCCTGTTTTGTACCTGATTATTTTTTTACTAGTTTACAGCACTTTTATAAATATACATTGTTAATAGTATAAATATTACCGTTCTGTTTTAAATAAATGTTTACATGTTTACAGCACTTACTGCTTGATCCTTCCCCTGATTCTGTGTCAGGGGTAAGGGATGGGGACGGTTGGTACGGGATCTCGGTAAGGGTGATGAAGAGCTCCTGGCTGTCGGGGAAATCAGCGGTGCCAGCGCTGTCGACTGCCTCGTCCTCCTCATCTCCTTCTTCATCTTCCCCGTCCGCTGTCATGTCCGACGAGGAACCGGCCGCGGACATGATCCCATCCTCGGAGTCCACGGTCAGGGGTGGGGTAGTGGTGGCGGCCGCTCCCAGGATGGAATGCAGTGCCTCGTAGAAACGGGATGTGTGGGGCTGGGATCCGGAGCGTCCGTTAGCCTCTTTGGTTTTTTGGTAGCCTTGTCTCAGCTCCTTGATTTTCACGAGGCACTGCGTTGCATCCCGGCTGTAGCCTCTCTCTGCCATGGCTTTGGAGATCTTCTCGTAGATCTTAGCATTCCTTCTTTTGGAGCGCAGCTCTGAAAGCACGGACTCATCGCCCCACACTGCGATGAGATCCAAGACTTCCCGATCAGTCCATGCTGGGGCCCTCTTTCTATTAGATTGCACGGCCATCTCTGCTGGAGAGCTCTGCATAGTTGCCACTGCTGCTGAGCTCCCCTCGATGTCCAAAGAGGAACTGAGATTCAAACTGCCCAGACAGGAAAATGAAAATGAATTCAAATTTTCCCGGGGGTGTGGCTGGTCAGAGCATCCGAGCTCTGACTGCTGTCCAGAGCGTCAACAGAGTGGTGCACTGTGGGATAGCTCCCGGAGCTATTAGCGTCGATTTCCATCCACACCTAGCCTAATTCGATATGGCCATGTCGA
>NW_020692306.1:0-1610 GCF_002925995.2 Terrapene triunguis
CAGGTGACACCTTTGCCCGGGAAACTGAACAAAGGCTGTGGGAGGGGTCGCTGAAGGCAGAGTCTGGGAAGCTGGTTGGTGAGGTGGCTGGCAGGCAGGGAGGGCTCTGACCTCCCAGGGGGGCTAGGGTGCCCGGGGACCCCAAGATGGACCTAACTGAGGGGGTCCTGTTGTCTGTGCCTGAAAGACCTGTCTTGGACTGTATTCCCGTCCTCTAAATAAACCTTCTGCTTTACTGGCTGGCTGAGAGTCATGGTGAATCGCAGGAAGCCGGGGGTGCAGGACCCTAAGTCCCCCCACACTCCGTGACAACTGGTGGCAGCGGCGGGATCTACTGCACCCCGTGGACGGCGCTTCCTGCAGTAAGTGACTGGGGAGAAGTAAAACGAAGGGGGATTGACGGGGACCAGGCGTGCTGAGGAGTCAGAGAGAGACGGTTATCACCCCTGGGAGTGTGTGACCAGCGAGAAGGACTTTTGCAGTAACAGGGTCCCCCGGGGGATCGCAGCGAGTGGTCCCAGGGGCGGAGGAGTCTGCAGCTCGACCCTGGCAGAGAGGTGGTGACCTCGAGAAGGGCTGGCACACTAGGGGTCTCCCTGGAGACTGTGGGGAGCGGTGAGCACCCAGGCCTGTGACTGGCCAGCAGGAAGATGTATGCCAAGCGGCTTAAGAGCGACCTGGTGGTGCTGTGCAAGCAGAGGGGGCTGCGCATTGGGAAGCTCACCAAAGAACAGCTCATTGCCCAGCTGGAGGAGGGAGATCGCTCGAATGAACTGATCCCTGTCTCTGAGGGAAGCAGCCTGGCAGAGGCAGCGCAGGCCCCAGTGTCTGTCCCAGCTGGGAGTGGTCAGCCGGCTGCTGAGGGCTTCCCGAGACCCCTCCTTCCTATGCCTAGGGGAAGGGTGGGGAGGAGCCCAGCAAATACCGAGGGCGCCGTGACCCCCCCGGCCAGCAGGGGATCCTCCCGGCCACGCTCGCCGGCCAGCAGGGGATCCTCCCGGCCACGTGCGGCATCCGTGGAGCGGAATGGGCTGGAATGGGAGAAAGAGCTAAAACTGAGAGAGCTGAAGGATCGTGAACAACAGAGACAGCATGAACGGGAGGAGAATGAGACAGAGGCAGCATGAAGAGAGAGAGAGGCTGAGGCATCATGAACTGGAGCTGGCGAGGCTGAAGGGCCGTGAGACCCCGGCTGCGGTGAGTGAGGGGGGACCCAGGACTGCACGGAGCTTTGATAAGTGCATCCTGGCCCCACATAAGGAGGGGGAGGACATGGATGACTTCCTGGATGCTTTTGAGACGGCCTGCGAGCTGCACCAGGTTGATCCTGTGGCCAGACTCCGGGTTCTCACCCCCTTACTGGACCCCAAAGCCGTGGCATTGTACTGCCAACTGGAGGAGGCGGAGAAAGGGGACTACGAACTATTCAAAAAGGCCCTGCTACGTGAGTTTGGGCTGACTTCTGAGATGTACCGGGAAAGGTTCCGGAGTCAGGATAAAACCCCTGAGATCTCATATCTGCAACTAGCCGTCCGCATGGAGGGATACGCCAGCAAGTGGGCAGATGGGGCCCAGACGAAGGAGGACCTGGTTAAACTGCTGGTATTGGA
>NW_020692307.1:0-5128 GCF_002925995.2 Terrapene triunguis
CTCCCATGTGACACAGATTTGTCTGTGGTCAGTGCAGAACTGCATTGCAGAGGATGCCGAGGAAAGCCGGAGTTTTGACCTCTGGCTAGGGTCCAGTTGGGTTTCACGGCCCCTAGGCACATGGGGATTGTGTTATAAACACCTCAGCTGGATGACTCTGCAAAGTGATCGGCAATAACCAGCAGGACTCAGAGTTCACAACATATTGAGATGAAAAGAGGCACTCACCCCTCTCAGAGCCGTTATTCCTGGCTGTCTGCAGACTCAGGCAGTCTGCACTGCATTTACGCTCAGGTCATGTGTGGATGATTTTTTTTTTCAACAATAAGGGCTGGAAATTTCTATCTTAAGAGATTTACCTCGGCTGCACAGCTCCATAATGATGGGTGCATTTTTTCAGCACTTCCTCAGCCATGGAATAACTAGGGATCTGACTACAGGTAACAATCCTGCACTGGTCTCCAGGGTACAGACAGATGGGCCTCATGGGCCTTTTCCATCTCTGCCCTCTCTCACGCAATAGGGAGCAGCCAGACCTCATGACCCAGGGATGTGGAGTGAGCCCCAAAGTCATTTATTGGCCCTGTACTGGATCAGAGAGGAAGTGGAGTGACCCATCAAAATCAGGACAATGCTGGAATTCTCCAGAAAACTGGCACGTCTCCATCCCGGGGAGTGCAGGAGGAGGGGTTGGCTCCTCAGTGGCTGGACCTGGGCATCTCCTCTTAGTGAGCATGGTCAGCTCTCTGCACAGCAGGAAACTCCCTCCAACTGTGTGAGCCCGACGGACCCTTCCCGGACGATGGCCTGTCAGTAGGAGCAGGAAGAGAAATAATGCCTGAGGTGATAACAGAGCAGCTCCCTACCTGTCCGATGACAGCATGTGCGCCACGCAGCTCAGAACAACGTCCTGGGGGTGGGAGCGAGCCAGCAAGGCCGTGGCCCTCAGTGCTGCTTTTCTGGCTCTGGGATCACAGACGTCGTCTAGCCACATTAAGATCCTTCCAACAATGTCTCCAACCTGGAAGAAAGCCAGAAAGTTGAGGGATGGATTTATCAATGAGTGGCCTCCTCCCAGGTAGCCCCTTCTGGCAGCCCTGCAAACTGCCTCTCACCTCGGTTTCCCATCTCTGCTCCTCCATAATCTCAAGAAAGAGGCTTTGACAAGTCCAGTAACCCGTCTTCTTGAGGTCTGGCTTAGCACCTTAAAACTCAGAAACACACACAAAAGCCTTCCCCAAAACCTTACCGTGGGCACAGCTCAAACTCCCCTGATGTCCCAGGGCCTTCCCTGCCTTAGCAAACTGCTCCCAGCCCTGCTCTCAAGGGCTTTCCTGCAGGAGCCTTTCCTCCATCTCTGCAACTTCCTGTTGCTCTTTCTAGCACAAGCAGTTCCTCCAGACCAGTGGTTCTCAACCTAGTCTCCATTGTGGGCCACATACGTGTTATGTGGGCCACATCCAATACTACCTGTTTTGCCCTGTGCATGTCCCAGGTAGAGAAGCACTGCTCCAGACCCAGCTGGTTCTACGGATTTACCCCAGAGCCCATCCCAGAGATGGCAGGCAGGGCTACTTGGATGGGGCTAGCTAGCTCCAGGCCCCAGCCCTACGGAGAACCTCTACACTGCGGGATTTTAAAACCTGCCGTAACAAATCTTAAAGCCGGGTCTCTAACCTCGGGCTCAGGCTGTGGCACTGAGAACAGCAGTGCAGACATGGTGACAGGCTGGACCCCAGGCTCTGAAGCCCCCTCCTCCCCGGGCTTCAGAGCTCAAGTTCCAGCCCAAGCCCAGAAGAGGCTTCATTGCTGTTTGGCCCCACAGTGCCAGCCCTGGGAGCCCAAGTCCATAGGGCCAGGCTTTACGGCTCCTGCTGCAGAGTTTGCAGCACAGGGTAGACAGACCCGAAAGGGACAAGCCACCCCCTAAGGCTCTTCCATGAGGAATTGGTCATTGCTCTTTCCTCTCTCGAACAAGAAGCAGGAGCTACAACCCGGGTGGCTGGATTCTGTTGATCTGCTCTGCTAGCAGGAGTTAGAGCCCGGCACAAATCAATCTGCTGATTGAGGGGCCATTTGTTAACTTCCCGCTGGGACCTGTTGGAAACAGGGAACTCGACCAGAGACAGGGACGACCTGCAGGAAACCCGAGGAACAGGCAGGTTTGGGGAGGAAGCTCAGGCTGAGGATTGGGTTCGTTTATTTGTCTCCGAGTTTCCAGGAAAGCCAAAGCCCAGGAAGGGAATAAGTCTGCACTGACGCGCCATGGGCAAGTGGCATAGGGAGAAGAGCAGGAATGTCACCTATTTCCAGGCTGAGTGATAAAAGGCAACGTTTAAAGGACTGTAGGGAAAGTGAACCCTGATTCCTTTCTGGATAGAGATCTTTCTAGAGAAGGGCTCAGTGCTCTGCCTGTGTGACGTTATTGACATATTCTGTAACTGTATAAATCACTGTTGCGACCCTGTTATAGATTTGCAGCAAATATTGTATAAAGGTTGTCATGTAAGGGGTCTATGGAGAGGCTATGGTTTGTTGGTTATGATTATGCTGTCTATATGTGTGTATCATTTTTGTAGTTGAAGTTATGAATATTGGCTCTATACTGTCTGTATTTCAAACTTATGCTATGCTTCTGGGAGACACCCCAGACAAGTTGGTGTCAGCTCTGCCTAGCCTGCTTGATGGCCCATTAAGGACCATCAGCTATACAACCGACCCATTGAGAGAAGGCAGATACACCTTGTGACTCAGCACAGTATGCAGGGATTTGCCCATGTGACTCCAAACTCCATTTTGCTGTAATTTTCCACAGTAAGGACAAAGAGGTGTCCTTACACCTGGAAGAGACTATAAAAGGCAGATGCCTCATCTCCATCTTGTCTTCAATCCTGCTTCTTACCCCTGGAGGGACTTTGCTACAAATGGAAGCTCTACACAAAGGACTGATGACCCATCCCAGCTGGGGATGTTCCAGAGACTTGATTTGAACCTGCAGTTTATTCCATCACTGCTACAAGCCTGAACCAAGAACTTTGCAATTCCTGTGTGTGTAATTGATTCCATTTAACCAATTCTAGCTCTCATCTATATCTTTTTCCTTTTATGAATAAACCTTTAGATTTTAGATTCTAAAGGATTGGCAACAGCGTGATTTCTGGGTAAGCTCTGATTTGGATGTTGACATGGGTCTGGGGCTTGGTCCTGTGGGATCGGGAGAACTTTTTTCTTTTACTGGGGTATTGGTTTTCATAACCATTCATCCCCATAACGAGTGGCACTGGTAGTGATACTGGGAAGCTGGAGTGTCTAAGGGAATTGCTTGTGTGACTTGTGGCTAGCCAGTGGGGTAAAACCAAAGTCTTCTCTGTCTGGCTGGTTTGGTTTGCCTTAGAGGTGGAAGAACCCCAGCCCTGGGCTGTAAGTGCCCTGCTTGAAGCGATGTGTCCTGAACTGGCACTCTCCGTTGGGTCCCGCCAGAACCGCCTCGTCACAGCCTGGCTGAGAATTCCCAGGAGAAACAACTGAAGGGCAACACAGTCAGACTCCCCAAGAGGGAGCGTTGGTTCTAGGAGCCCTGGCCAGGGTGTTCTCCTGGGTTCGATGGTAACCCTGCCCCACCGCGCAGGCTGGGGCAAGTCACGGAGCTCTCTGGACTTCAGTTTCCCCAGGTGTCCAATGGGTTGAATTCCGACTTCCCAGGAGGGTGGTGGAGCTTCATTAATCAGGGGGAGTAAATGATGCCGAGAGCCTCCTACCCAGGGGAAGTAGAAATGAAGTCTGCCAGAGACCTCCCTAGGCCAATCTAATTCACGGGGGAGGCACTCAGATCTGTGGGGATGGGCAACAGGATCAGAGCTTGGGAGAGACAGAGAGAAAAGTGCAAAGCCAAATTCCTCCTGATACTTCAGCTGGACAAACAAGGCACTGCAGCATGTCTGAGGAAACCATGTCTGCTCCTGGAGCCTAACGTGGAGGCCCATCGGCAGACTAGGTTAGTGCTCCGCTGCCAGGGCTGGGGCTCTCGGCACCTTCAGTGTGGCTGGGCTGTCCTCAGGGACGTGTCAGAGCTCCAGTGGGCAGAGAGCACGTTACAAACCTGATGCTGCGGATCCCCGCGGCCAAGTGATGAATGGAAAGGGGCTGAGCCAACCTTCAAAGCACCATGCCAGCGTGTCCCAGGAACAGTTTCCTAGGAGAGGAAATTCTCCCCTCCCCCTCTCTGCGCAGCATCCCCCTGCCCCACGACGGGAGTCTCTTACTCTCTCCATCTTGTCTCCGTGTAGAGATACGATGGCCCTCAGCTCTTCCTTTGCGGCTTTAAATCGCTCCAGGGTGGGTGTTGTCAGACCCTTCATGGCTCTCATCAGCAGGGATTGGAGCTGGGCTGAGGAAAGCTGCTCCCCGGGGTTCTGCAATGAACAGGGACAAAGCCTGTTGGGACTGAGTATTTCCATTGGGCAGCTGCCCTGGAATAGTCTGTCCCCGCAGGAGGCTGGCAGGGCCTAGTGAGCGTGGAGACTCCGGATGAGCCCTTTTCTTAGAAAGCCTCAACAGGTGCCAAGGTTTCCTCAGTCTTTCATCCGCTTCCCTCGCCCCCTCTGCCTGAGAAGAGATGTCCCAGTGGGACAGAGATGGAAGGAAACTAGTACTGAAATCCCCCTCCTCTCTTCTCTCCATTCTTGCTGATCTAAGCACTGCTGGTCCTCGCAGGCATCTGCAGAGGAAGACTGCAGATGGATCCAAAAGACTCCAGTCATTGGACTTCCAAGTTTGGTGAGGAAGGTCGGACATGGTGGTCAAGCCCTGGGGACATTGAGAATTAGGTTGGACAAATCAAGAGTAAATGTCCTGGATTTAAGGTCTTCAGGAAGTTTGGATGAAATTCTGTGCCAACGCTGCCGAGTTTCTATAGCTTCTGAGCACAGACCCTGGAAAGCACTGTGGCTGCTTCAAGGAATTCAAACCTGAAAGGTTTACAAATCAACCACTCAAATCAATATGAAAACCAGCACTGTATTCCTCTGGTAACTGAATTGGGTAAGAAAGTCAATTTCTTTCATGCTGCTCTTCAATTTGCTCTCCCATGTGACACAGATTTGTCTGTGGTCAGTGCAGAACTGCATTG
>NW_020692308.1:0-19881 GCF_002925995.2 Terrapene triunguis
AATTTGTGACTGAACTCCTTGAAGGAGAATTGTATGTCCCCTGTTCTGTTTTACAAACTTTCTGCTGGTGGCATCTGACTCAGTTGATGAAAATGAGCATGTGTCAGTCTGGGCTGCTTTGGATCGTTATCAATTAGAACCCATCATTAGCATGGATGCATGTCCTCTGGAATGGTGGTTGAAGCAGGAAGGAACCTATGACTCTTTAGAGCATCTGGCACATAAATATCTTGCGATGCTGGCTGCAATAGTGCGACGAGAACGCCTGTTCTCACTTTCAGGTGACATTGTAAAAAAGAAGTGGGCAGCATTATCTCCTGTAAATTGTAACCAAACTTGTTTTTCTGAGTGATTGACTGAACAAGAAGTAGGACTGAGTGGAGTTGTAGGCTCTAAAGTTTTACGTTGCTTTATTTTGGAATGCAGTTATTTTTTGTACATAATTCTACATTTGTATGTTCAACTTTCATGATAAAGCGATTGCACTAAAGTAATTGCAGTTGGTGAACTAAAAAGTACTATTTCTTTTTTTTTTTTACAGTGCAAGTATTTGTAATAAAAAATATCAAGTGCTCACTGTACACTTTATATTCTGTAAAAACAACAAGGAGTCCTTGTGGCACCTTAGAGACTAACAAATTTATTTGGGCATAAACTTGCATGGGCTATAACCCACTTCATCAGATGCATGGAGTATATTCTGTGTTGCAACTGAAATCAACATATTTGAAAATGTATAAAATGTATAAAACATCCAAAATATTTAAATAAATGGTATTTCTATTATTGTTTAACAGCGCGTTTAATCACAATTAATTTTGTTAATCGCTTGACAGCCCTAGACGATAGTAATTCTAGTAGTCTCTGTTTACCTGTATCTTGTTACAGATTAACAGTGTAATCAAAAGGTTCCTGTCTAGGACTGTATTTTGTTAATTCAGAAGTCAAAAGGAAATATTAACGTTTAGATTAAACTTGGGTGTAATAATGTCATTGTATATCTCTCTCTTTAAAGTTTGTGGTAAACTGTCTATGAACGGCTCTATGGATAATTACCTTATGTTAATCCATGTAGTTTTATTACCTGTGATGATTGCAAAATCGGAGGTTACTTCCAAAACCTATTGTTCACCCAAGGACTGCATGCTGTTGAGAGGCTGCAAATGTTTCTATAAAAACTCTTGGGACCTGATACGTTTATCTTAGTTCTTCTTAAGCTTTATTCAGGGGGAGTTTGAGTCGTAAGACTGAGATCTCCAGTCCCTTCTGGACTGCCCTGATTTTGAACATTTGGACATTGGACTAGAACGTGATGAAATGAATCAAAAGGACTCTTTTCAATTCTAACCTGCCATCTCTATGGTGAAACTGACCTAAGGACTCTATTCGCGTTTGTATGTCTAATGATCTTTTAGCCAATACTGTCTTTTCTTCTTTTAATAAATCGTAGTTTCATTGACAAGAATTGACTGTAAGCATGTATTTGGGTAAGAACTGAAGTATTCATTAACTTGATGGGTAATATATCTGCTCCTTTGGGATTGGTAGAATTCTTTATATGATGAAGATTTTCAGGAATCACCATCAAAATCTAAGAGGACATTTTCCCACATCAGGTATCATTAAAAACTTGCCTCTGTTGCCAGTCAAATCAGTTATTTTGTTACAGCATCTCCCATACCATGAAGCGTTTACAGAGCTGAATGATGCATCATGCCTGTGCCAGGCAACTTTCAGTGAAATTAGGCTGTAATTAAAATCCAAAGTTATTACCCATTAAACATGACAGCAATTCCCTACCTTGTACTCCTGGGCAGCCTCCTCTGTGAGCCTGGGACAGATGGTAAACCAGACAGATCGAAGTTTGATCCTCTTCACAGAAGTTTCAGAGCCTCCTGGTGTTCCCCACACACCATGCTAGTATCCCTGCTGGTGCAGAGCTCCAGGTTTTCCCCAAACCTCCAATTAATTAATTCTATGTGCCTGCCTGTGATGTTATCTGATTAATCTATGACCATATAGATCATTATTGCAACCACTGTCATATAGTTGCATCAAAACTTGTACAAAGATGGTCAAGTGAGGTGTCTATGAAAAAGTTGTAATTTGTGGGTTATGATTGTGCTGTTTGTATTCATGGATCATTCTTGTAGTTGAAGTTATGAAATGTTGGCTGTGTACTTGTGTTTGAGTATTTGCTTCTGAGTAGCACCAGTGAAACATTTTGCCAGCTTATTGAGAAGGGACTATTCAAATTAAGTGCCCCCTCAAGAAACACTTAACTGACAATGAACCCTGGGAGACACCAATACACATCTGATGAGCCTTCCTGGGAACATTCAAGGTATCAGGTGGACAATGGCTGCTACCTGTAAGGAACTGAGTCGTGCATGGGCATGTGACTTGCCCATGTGACCCGAAACTCCATCTTGCTGCTGTGATTTTCCACAGAAGAACAAGGGGTTTTCCTTCCACATGGCAAAGGGTATAAAAGGCCCTGGAAACCCCTCCATTGTGTCTTCTATCCTGCTTCTGACCTCTGGAGAAACTTTGCTACAAACTGAAGCTCTAAACTAAGGACTGTGGATGTACTCCAGAGACTTGATTTAAGCCATCAGTTTATACCATCACTCCTATAAGCCTGAACCAAGAACTTTGCAATTGTTGTATGTATTTGATTCCTTTAGCCAATTTTAACTCTCATCTATATTTCTTTCTTTTTATGAATAAACCTTTAGATTTTAGATTCTAAAGGATTGGCAACTGCATGATTTTGAGGTAAGATCTGATTTGTATGTTGACCTGGGTTTTGTGGCTGGTCCTTTGGGATTAGGAGAACCTTTAATTGGGGATACTGGTTTTCACAATCAGTCATCCCTGTAAGGAGTGCTACCAGTGCGACAAAGGGGCTGCAGTATCTGAGGGAATTGCTTGTATGACTTCTTGTTAGCCAATGTGGTGAAACCGAAGTGCTGGTTTGATGTGCCTTAGAGGAGGAGAATCACCATCCTGGGGCTGTAACTGCCCTGTCTCTTAGCAATTCGCCCTGAATTGGCACTCTCAGTAGTGTCCCACTAGAGCACACCTTGGTACACTGCCACCACCACCTCTGCCTGTCCCCAGCCCAGCTGTTAATTCTGCCCCCAATCCGACATCACGTCTGCCTCCAGCCCCTCCCTACCTTCTGACCCTTCAGCCCCCACATCTGCTCCTCAGGACCTCTCTGCTCCTCCTGCAGCTCTAGGGGTTCTTCCCCCACTCCCTCTCATCCCTGGGGCTGAAGGGAGGGAGGGGGGAGAAGATTCCAGGGGTCATAGAATTAAGAGGCCAGAGGTTTGGGTAGACAGGAGTCCTCCAGGCTGTAGGGGCTGGGATAACGTGGGAAGAGAAGCCCATTTTTCCATCCCCAGTGGGCTGTTCCCCCCATTTCTCAGTGACACTGTCTGAGCCAGATCCCCAGAGTCCTCCTGGATCATAGAGGACAGTGGCAAACAGGCTGAACAATCCCTGAGGCAATGATGAGATTGGCTTCTCTACCTCACTCACTGAATGGTTTGACAGTCCAGAGGCTGCACAGAGCTGAGACTGGAAGCAACCTCCAGGCTTATAGAGACGGCATGATAGAAAGTCCACGGGGAGAGGTCATACAGACTAGGGTGTGTGAGGCTAGAGAGGCTGATCACAGGGTCCCCAGTGGGATATTCCCCCACCCTTCTCCCCCATGTCTCAGGGACACAGGATGAGCGGGGATCCTGGCCCCACCCAGAGCCAGGGTCGGATTCTCTCCCCAGGGACAGAGCCCAGTGGGAAAGTGAAGATCGGGGCCTCATCACCAACATCGATTAATGACACCTGCCCCCAGTCACAGTCCAGACAAACCCGGATCCTGCTGGGGACCCAGCTCAGGGGCAGGAGGTTCATGGGGGAAGTCAGAGCCCAGAACTGACCCCAACACTGCTCCACAGCCCAGATCCCTCCCTCAGGGCTGAGGCTGGTCACTCCCTTCCTTCTCACAGACTCTCTGGCCACCCCCACAGCCCAGTATCGCCCAGCCACCACCTCCACCTCCAAGCAATGTCTCCCCAAGGTGAATCCCTCCTAGGTCAGCACACACGAGACAGTGTCAAATCTCTCAGGGTTGTCGGGCAGTCGCTGCCATTTGTATTCCCATCTCACACTTTTCCAATCCGCAGACAGGACAAGGTTAGGATGAGCTGTGTCTGGATCCAGAGTCACATTCACTGTGGGTGGGGGTTAAAGAATCAGAGCGTTAGGGGCAGAGCTCAGCCTGGGGGAGGCTGGATTTTTCACTCTCCCCAGCAGCCCTGTTCTTGCTGGGACAGGCCTGGATCGCACGGAGGTGCCTCTGTCCTGGGCACCTGAGGCTGAGCAGAGATGTGTCTGCAGTTCCTCAGCCTGTTTCTCATTTGCTTGCAAAAGCTTCAGCTCCCAGCTCCCCCTGCTGGGGCTGCTCCATTCCCAATGGCAGAGACACAGCCAGGAATAGGGTTACCATATTTGGAGTGTCCAAAAAGAGGACACTCCACGGGCCCCGGCCCCGCCCCCAGCCCCGCCCACGCCCCCCGCCCCAACTCCGGCAGCGCCTGGAGCCCTGGGCCCTTTAAATTGCTGCCAGAGCCCTGCTGCTGGAGCAGGTGGAGATTTAAAGGGCCCGGGGCGGTAGCGGTGGCTGGAGCCCTGGGCCGCCCAAGCCCCGCTGCCGGAACCCTGGGGTAGCAGCGGTGTGGCTCCGGCGGTGTTTTAAAGGGCCGGGGCTCCCAGCTGCCGCTACCACAGTGGAGTTCCGGGCCCTTTAAATCTCCGCCAGAGCCCCGAGTCCCAGGGTAGTGGCAGCAGCCGGGAGCCCCTTGGGCTCCGTTGGCAATTTAAAGGGCCCGGGGCTCCGCTGCAATAGCAGTGGCCGAGAGCCCATGGCCCTTTAAATCACCACCAGAGTGCTGGGCCACCACTACTCTGGGGCTCCGGCAGCGGGGCTCGGGCGGTGATTTAAAGGGCCCAGGGCTCCAGCCACCGCTACCGCAGAGGAGCCCTGGGACCTTTAAACCACTGATGGCTCCGGCAGTGGGGCTCCAGCGGCGATTTAAAGGGCCCGGCGCTCTGCTGCTGTAGCGGCGGACAGAGCCCCGGGCCCTTTAAATGGCCCCCGAGCCCTGGGGCTCCCAGCCGCCTCCACAGCTGGTAGCTCCAGCAGTGATTTAAAGGGCCCGGGGCTCCCAGCCACCTCTACAACAGCCGGAGTCCCGGGCCCTTTACATCTCGATATAAAGGGCCCGGGGCTCTAAAGGCCTCGCCTCTTCCAGTTTAGTCCCCGCCCCTTCCGGTCGAGGCCCCACCCCCTGCTCGGGACTCCGGCGTACCGGTAAATCCTTTAAGTTACTTTCACCCCTGGGTGTCAGGATTATTTGTGTGATGTCAGCTTGGAATCCCCCCAGGTGTTCCGGAACCTTGGTAGAAGTTGGCAGGGGTAGGGGGCACAAGGGTCATCGCCTGCGGCCCCTCCCACTCCCTCCCTGCCCCATTACTCCTCTTCCCACCGAGGCCCTGACCCCTCGCCATGCTGGGAGCCTTGTCCACTGTGGGGAGCCCCGGACCCTACACCTGCCCTGGGCTGGTGTCTGGGGGGCCTGGGAGCAGCCCTGGCCCATGTTCCCATTCCCCAGAGTGCACCATCCCAGGGCAGGTGGAGGGTGCAGGGTTCGCCACTACCGCCCAAGCTCCCTGGGTGACAGCTGAGCTCTGGCTTCTGGCTTGGCCAGGGGGCAGGGCCTCGGGGGAAGAGGAGCAGGGCTGGAGTCTGAGAAGGGCCAGTGCTGGAAAGATGCTGCAGTCTCACCCTGTCTGTGTGCTCCAAGTGGTTCCCCTCTTTTTGTCTCCAGTGCAGACGGCAGAGTGTCTGCAGGGGGAAAGGATAAGAGGGGTGAGATTTCAGGTTTTCATATTTATAACAGGGTCCCCACTCTGAACTCAAAGAGCTGTGTTTTCATCATGACAGAGAGACAGACAGAGAGACCCAGAGACACACTCAGGTATTTAATATAAAAAGGTCTGAAACCTTCTATTTCCTCTCTCATTCAGGCATCTCCCAGCAATGGAACCAACATGATCATCCACTAAGCCTCACAACCATCTCAGGACACACAATCTGTAAGAGAGATTTACTTTCCCCCTCATCATCCCCTCCCACCCTCCAGACCCCAGCTGGTTTGTCTCATTCACCTATTGCCTTTTGTCAGACCCTAGACCCAGATCCTGCAAAGACTTTAGCACACTTTGGTCCCTTTGACATTAATGGGATGTTAAGAGTTTGTAGGTTCAGGGCTTGCAGTTGTAGGTCCCTTGGGTTTATTCACTCAGCATCTCTACATAGCTCAGCACAACGGGGCCCTCGCCTTCCATAGAATAATAAAATCATGTTATAAGTGTCGAGATTGGAGTTGGGAGAGTGTTGGCTCAATGGGCTAGATTCACCCTCATTGGCAGAGAGATAGAGGGGGGCAGTTTGTGATGCCCCCAGTCAGTGGCTGCAGAGGCCTGTGCAGACCTTGGCATAGCCTAGGGAAGTCCTGAGATGCAGCCAGAGTAGCACCCCTGTGTCTGTGACCCCCACGGGCTTTGCAAGTTGGGAGAGAAAATCAGGGACTCAAAATTAGGCCATTTTGCTAAATTTGGGTCTCAATGTTGTGACCTTTGTTAACTCATGAATGAATGTGAGATGTCCTGACACCTGTTACACCAGGTCAAATACTTTCCATCTGTCATTCAATAGATATGACCCAAGTGGCCAGAGCCCATCCCCTCCCACAGTCTCAGAGGCTCATCCCAATTTCCCCTCCTAGATCCCTTCTCAGCACCTTTGAATTTCCTCAGAATCTCCATTAGGGCAACAGTTTTCTGGGAGAAATAGTTGAGTCTCACTTCCAGTTCAGGAGAAATGTCCACTGGCTGCTGGAACTTCCCCTTCTTACACCTGGAGAGAAAACGTCACATTCGTATATTTCATTTAGTGACACATTATAATTTGTTGTTAGTGAAAGCTGCTGCTCTAATGTGCCTGGAGTCAGAGCAGGTGCAGCACAGGCTGTGGTTGTGAAATCTTCCCCCAAAGGTCTCATTAATATTCTTCAACTCTGGCCTGGAGAGATCAGCTCTGGGGATGATAAAAGGGGAATTTAGTCTCTATGTCCAATTCACTCCTTGGCCTCCATGCTTTGAGGGACAGGAGGTTCCCAGGTGAAGTGCTGTAGAAATCTGCCCTCTAGGAACTAAACTGAGACACCAACTCCCCCCTCCCCAGCTCATTCCACACAGGTCTCCAAACAGCCCTCAGGTGGGAAAGACGCTTGATCGCTGCTGGCCTGGGCTGAATAGGAACCAGGGCCCCAGCAATGACAGGCCCATATTCCATCCCCACAAACCTGAGACAGCCAGTCCCCCAGGGGCGTGACACCTTTAGAACAGAATATAGGTGAGTCTTTCCCACTGAATGGAGAATTCCAGAGTCTTCTCTAAAATGGTGAGAACCTCAGGATGAAGTTGATCAGAGAGATTTGTATCCAACATGTGACCTTCCCCACACATTTTGCTGTAGAGCCCTGGGGAGATGTGATGCTAACATCATCACCACCACCATCACCAGGCTCTTTCCCAGCATTGTGAAGCATGGGGGGGAGTGAGAGAGAGCCACGTACCTGCTCAAGGTGAGTCTGACATCCTAGAGAAGAGAGAGAGAAAAGAATCTCAGTCCCCCTTGACACAGGCAGTTGATCCTAGGGAAGGGATTTTGCACATACAGGGAAAAGAGGCCATGGATTCCCTGAGCTAATGGGGCTTTCCCTTCTCTCATATCTCTGTGTCTGTAACTCTGCAATGACCAATAATCATTCCAATGTCAGCAATGCACATGCCGAGTTACAGTGAGATCTCTGACTGCTGGACCCCCGTGCTTATGATTCAGGAGCCCTCCCTTCCCTGTGTGGGGATCTGCCATGTTTCTAATTCAGTCTCACCTGCAGGAATTCACTCGTTGGCTTCTGATACTTCCCCTCCAGCTCACTCATCAGCTCACTGAGATGGGAAATCTCCTCCGAGAGTATGGTGTTATTTTCATTCCGTATCTTCACTATCTCCTTGTCCAGCTTTTCCAGCTGGGCCAGCAGGAGTCGCTCTTGTTCCTCCAGGAACTGCCTCAGTTGCTGAAATTCAGAAACAATTTTCTGCCTCTCCTTTTCTATCTGTTTCTGTAAAGCAATAGGGAAAGGGATGGTCAGGGACATGGCAGTCTGGGGTCTTTTATGGAGTGCTGAGTGTGCAGGAAGGAGAATTTCTTTGCAGACCGAAGATTTCAGACACTTGATTCTACCCTGTGGTTACTTGGGAGAGGATTCTCTCACACCTCTTTCATTTCTCCCCAATGTCTCTGGAAAGGGATGTTTCCATGTCTGACGTGGTTAGGACATCGTGTTATCAAAGGCCTCTGAGAATAGAGATCCTGAGCGGCAGGAGGCAGGACTCAACATTACAGTGGCAGAAGTTCCAGGGGGGAAAAGAATCAAACAATTCTGCGTCATTTCTTGCATTGTTGACACAGGGAAACCACAAGGGCTAGAAATTAACTCATTCACTGACATGAGAGTTTAGATTCTGCACATGAACCTAACACAGAAAATCTAGGATCGTGGAGAAACCTACCGATGCCCACATTTACCAAGCCCACAGAGGAATGTGCCTACAAACAGACCTCTCTCCACAAGTCTCTGCAGGTCAGTAACAACAGGCACCTACCAGATACTCCCAGCTTTTCCCCTCTCCAGTTAGTTTAAATCCCAGCAGCTTTTCTCTCTCTTCCCGCAAAGTCTTCCAATGGGCCTGAATTTTTTTCCTGTAAAAAGAGAAATGATTTGGGAGGTTTCATTCTGAGGGTTCAGAAGGGTGTGTAGGGGGATGTTTTTCCACCCAAACCCAAGGTGAATGTTGGTCCTAATGGGTTTATGACATCAGGGCCACCAAGGGAATGAAACCGAACAATGGAAATAGGGAGAGTGACATATTCCGACTTATTTCCAATTCAGTCTTTTTATAAATTAAAGAGAGACCTCAATTATCCGAGTTTGACTGGTATTTATTCATTCACTAATTAGTAGCACAGCACATAACAGGAAACTGGAGTCTCATGGTGGTGAATCAATTAAGGTGGTTTTCAGGAGATTACCCAAGTGATACAAATCCCAGAAACCACCCGGGCTCTAAATATGGGTGGGGATTCTCCAAGGAGCCCAACTTCAAACTGAATGTCAGCTCTGAAGCCCTGGGGACTGCACTGGTGTGACAGGCCTGGTCTGAGCATTAGGGCAAACTCCCAACACTCAAATATAGCCCGGCCTGCCGCTCTTGTGTTTTAAGCCTCACTGATCATTGAACAGCTTCTGTTCTGTAAAAAGTTCCCTTGTTTCACCAGTGGAAGCTGGGTTTGACAAGGATTCAGCTTCTCAGGTAAAGGTTTTCGATGTCAGGTATCTTAAAAGACTTTATCTTTTGCCTTTCTTGCCACTCTGCCAGATCATTTATTATTAATAGCAGCTCCCATACAGTGAAGGCTTTGCAGAGCTGCATGATACAGACACAGTTGTGACAGGCGATTTGCAGTGAAATTAACCTGTAATTAATATCTAAAGTTATTGCCCATTAAACTTGACATCAATTCCCTACTTTGTACTCCTGGGCAGCCTCCTCTACAGGAACCACTGTGTGAGCTCGGTGAGCCTGGGATCTGTCACACACCACACAGATGAGGGTTTGATCCTCTTCACAGAACAGTTTCAGAGTCTCCTGGTGTTCCCCACACACCCTCTCTCCTCCTTCTCCCTTCACTGCCTGGAAACTCAGCCGTTTGGAGATTTCTACAATATTTGCCAGCTGCCTGTTTGGCCTGAGGTTTCTCTGGTGCACAGTTTCTCTGCACTGAGGGCAGGAGATGACTGTAGCTGATCGCTCCCAGCACTGGGCGATGCAGGCTCGGCAGAAATTGTGCCCACAGTCTATAATCACTGGGTCCTTAAAATACTCCAGACAGACAGGACAAGCAACTTCATCCTGGAGACTTTCCACAGGGTTCTCTGCGGCCATGGCTCTCTCTGGGCAGTGTAACAGGATTAGTTTCACTTTCCTGAGCTCAGAAATATGCCCCGCCTGCAGGACAACTGGGTGTTTCCCTTCCTGGAACTGACTCAGGCTGGTTGCTGGGGTGCAAACAGGCAATGGGTAACATTCCAGCCCGGGAGGCTTAGTTGAGAAATGTACCACTAAGGCCCTTTTGCTCCTGGGCTTCACATCAGCATCCCCCTGTCATAAAGAGCTTGCATGAGCAGGGGCTGTGTGTCTGGAGTGATATTTAGGCTTGAAAGAATTATATATATATATGTTTATTTTAAAGTGTTTTTTTTTCAATATTTATTAAGTTACATTTTCACAGTTGCACAAAAATCTGGGCTTCAGCATTTCCCCCCCAATTTTTATCAATTTAAATGTTCACAGTTGTGGGAAATTATGGGGGGATATGACAATAGTGGGTCAGACTACAGACAGACTTATGTCTAGTGCTGGGGAGGAGCCGGTGGTCATGGTACATGTAGGTACCAATGACATAGGGAAGGGTAGGAGAGATGTCCTGGAGGCCAAATTTAGGCTACTAGAGAAGAGACTGAAATCCAAGACCTCTATGGTGTCATTCTCAGAAATGCTCCCAGTTCCACGCGCAGGGCCAGGTAGGCAGGCAGAGCTTCAGAGTCTCAATGCGTGAATGAGATGATGGTGTAGAGAGGAGGGGTTTAGATTTATTAGGAACTGGGGAAACTTTTGGAATGGGGGGAGCCTATACAGGAGAGATGGGGGCCACCTAAACCACAGTGGAACCAGATTGCTGGCACTAAACATTAAAAAGGTTGTAGAGCAGTTTTTAAACTAGGAGATGGGGGAAAGCCGACTGCTGCAGAGGAGCATGTGGATCGGACAGAGACTTCCCTTAGAGGAGAGTCTATTGATAGAGATTCTCTAGGTTATAGTCAGGAGCAGACGATGGAAGAGGATAATGTAAGGGCCAGATTAGATGAGAAACATTCACATAAAAAAGAATCTGACACATCAGAAAAGGGCAGACAAATAAACAGTGACAAGTTTTTAAAGTGCTTGTACACAAATGCTAGAAGTCTAAATAATAAGATGGGTGAACTAAAGTGCCTTGTAATAAAGGAGGATATTGATATAACAGGCATCACAGAAACCTGGTGGACTGAGGGAAATCAATGGGACACAGTCATTCCGGGGTACAAAATTATATCGGAAGGACAGAACAGGTCGTGCAGGGGCGGGGGAGTGGCACTATATGTGAAAGAAAATGTAGAATCAAATGAAGTAAAAATCTTAAGTGAATCCACATGTTCCATAGAATCTCTATGGATAGAAATTTCATGCTCTAATAAGAATATAACATTAGGGATCTATTATCGACCACCTGACCAGGACAGTGATAGTGATGATGAAATGTCAAGGGAGATTAGAGAGGCTATCAAAATTAAAAACTAAATAATAGTGGGGGATTTCAATTATCCCCATATTGACTGGGAACATGTCACTTCAGGATGAAATGCAGAGATAAAATTTCTCGATACTTTAAATGACTGCTTCTTGGAGCAGCTGGTATGGGAACCCACAACGGGAGAGGCAACTCTAGATTTAGTCCTGAGTGGAGCGCAGGAGCTGGTCCAAGAGATAACTATAACAGGACCGCTTGGAAATAGTGACCATAATATAATAACATTCAACATCCCTGTGGCGGGAAGAACATCTCAACAGCCCAACACTGTGGCATTTAATTTCAAAAGGGGGAACTATGCAAAAATGAGGGGATTAGGTAAACAGAAATTAAAACGTACAGTGACTAAAGTGAAATCCCTGCAAGCTACATGGGTGCTTTTTAAAGACACCATAATAGAGGCCCAACTTAAATGTATACCCCAAATTAAGAAACACAATAAAAGAACTAAAAAAGAGCCACATGGCTTAACAACCATGTAAAAGAAGCAGTGAGAGATAAAAAGTGGAAGTCAAATCCTAGTGAGGTAAATAGAAAGGAACATAAACACTGCCAAATTAAGTGTAAAAATGTAATAAGAAAAGCCAAAGAGGAGTTTGAAGAACGGCTAGCCAAAAACTCCAAAGGTAATAACAAAATGTTTTTAAAGTACATCAGAAGCAGGAAGCCTGCTAAACAACCAGTGGGGCCCCTGGATGATCGAGATACAAAAGGAGTGCTTAAAGACGATAAAGTCATTGCGGAGAAACTAAATGGATTCTTTGCTTCAGTCTTCACAGCTGAGGATTTTAGGGAGATTCCCAAACCTGAGCTGGCTTTGTAGGTGAGAAATCTGAGGAACTGTCAAAGATTGAAGTGTCACTAGAGGAGGTTTTGGAATTAATAGATAAACTTAACATTAACAAGTCACCGGGACTGGATGGCATTCACCCAAGAGTTCTGAAAGAACTCAAATGTGAAGTTGTGGAACTATTAACTATGGTTTGTAACCTGTCTTTTAAATCAGCTTCTGTACCCAATGACTGGAAGATTGTTAATGTAACGCCAATATTTAAAAAAGGCTCTAGAGGTGATCCCGGCAATTACTGACCGGTAAGTCTAACGTCTGTACCAGGCAAATTAGTCGAAACAATAGTAAAGAATAAAATTGTCAGACACAGAATAACATAAATTGTTGAGCAATAGTCAACATGGTTTCTGTAAAGGGAAATCATGTCTTACTAATCTATTAGAGTTCTTTGAAGGGGTCAACAAACATATGGACAAGGGGGATCCAGTGGACATAGTGTACTTAGATTTCCAGAAAGCCTTTGACAAGGTCCATCACCAAAGGCTCTTACGTAAATGAAGTTGCCATGGGATAAAAGGGAAGGTCATTTAATGGATTGAGAACTGGTTAAAAGACAGGGAACAAAGGGTAGGAATAAATGGTAAATTTTCAGAATGGAGAGGGGTAACTAGTGGTGTTTCCCAAGGGTCAGTCCTAGGACCAATCCTATGCAACTTATTCATAAATGATCTGGAGAAAGGGGTAAACAGTGAGGTGGCAAAGTTTGCAGATGGTACTAAACTGCTCAAGATAGTTAAGACCAAAGCAGACTGTGAAGATCTTCAAAAAGATCTCACAAAACTAAGTGACTGGGCAACAAAATGGCAAATGAAATGTAATGTGGATAAATGTAAAGTAATGCACATTGGAAAAAATAACCCCAACTATACGTACAATATGATGGGGGCTAATTGAGCTACAACGAGTCAGGAAAAAGATCTTGGAGTCATCATGGATAGTTCTCTGAAGATGTCCACGCAGTGTGCAGAGGCAGTCAAAAAAGCAAACAGGATGTTAGGAATCATTAAAAAGGGGATAGAGAATAAGATGGAGAATATATTATTGCCCTTATATATCGAATATTGTGTACAGATGTGGTCTACTCATCTCAAAAAAGATATACTGGCACTAGAAAAGGTTCAGAGAAAGGCAACTAAAATGATTAGGGGTTTGGAACGGGTCCCATATGAGGAGAGATTAAAGAGGCTAGGACTTTTCAGCTTGGAAAAGAAGAGACTATGGGGGGATATGATAGAGGTATATAAAATCATGAGTGATATGGAGAAAGTAGATAAGGAAAAGTTATTTACTTATTCCCATAATACAAGAACTAGGGGTCACCAAATGAAATGAATAGGCAGTAGGTTTAAAACAAATAAAAGGAAGTTCTTCACGCAGCGCATGGTCAACTTGTGAAACTCCTTACCTGAGGAGGTTGTGAAGGCTAGGACTATAACAACATTTAAAAGAGAACTGGATGAATTCATGGAAGTTAAGTCCATTAATGGCTATTAGCCAGGATGGGTAAGGAATGGTGTCCCTAGCCTCTGTTTGTCAGAGGGTGGAGGTGGATGGCAGGAGAGAGATCACTTGATCATTGCCTGTTAGGTTCACTCCCTCTGGGGCACCTGGCATTGGCCACTGTCAGTAGACAGGATACTGGGCTAGATGGACCTTTGGTCTGACCCAGTACGGCTGTTCTTATGTTCTTATACAATTCTTTAATGACAGCAGACACTGAGATTCAAAAAGTTAAAGCTTTATAACTGTTAAAACACAGACTGTCGACATCTCCTGTCAAAAGATGCAGAGTCACTCTCCTTAAATCAAACTTGAATAAGTTCTCAAGCAGCCTTGTTCTTAATTTCCATATCTGTAATTTCCGTTTATTATCAATTGAAATATTTTGTCATTGGTTTGTGTGTATACAGCTATATCAGTGTTTAACAACAGTTACAAATAAAAGCTAATCCTTCCAGCCCAATGATACTAAACTCACAGGCTAAAAGCTTGGTTAACCTGAAATCAATGTTTTCAAAACCTGATTCTCATTTACACTAAGGCTGCTCTGTCTCAGCGTGAAGGACATAAATCCACACCATGTAGAGGTCAAAGCATAGGGGTTTATTACACACAGCACTGGCGGAGTGTCACCTGGCTTATTAGGCTCAGAGACACTGTCAATCAATTGATTACAATGAAATATATAGATTTTCCATGGGCGGGGGAAAGTGACAGGGTAGGCAGTTCCACACCCCGGGATAGGTTTTGCAGCAAGACAAGACAGCACAATAGCCAATGGTTAAAAGGTTACACAATGTCTCCGCCCATGGTCTCAAGTTAGCAAATTAACATTTAATTAATACTTTGATAAAATGTTGTTAGTATAAAATATATATGTTGAATTCTGATTTGGGGTCCATAGGAATGGAGCAACTTCTTTGATTGTTTAACAGGTACATTCCTAGGGGTTAAAGCAAAGAAACAGTGAAAGGATATGGTAATACAGATTGTCTCCTTTATGTCTTAAGGCAGGGCATTGGTTCCTTGGAAGGGAGGTGGAAGGATGCCATATCATTATAGTGACATGTGCCAATATTTCATAAACTCAAGGTTGGATCTGTGGGAAGACTGTTTTCCCTTCAGGAGAAACACAATAGGAACAGGGATCCTTTGTTCAATTTGAAACATTGGATGAAACATAATTATTCAGTTATTGCTTCAACATCTGGCATTTCTACTGACCAAGCAGATCTTAGCAAAGGCAATGTCATCTTGTTTACCCCAGCTTTCTCTTAGCTGATCACTATTAGCTAGGCCTCTGGTCTCCAGACCAAACTCTGGACTTTGGGTCTGAGAAAGAGCTGGCACAATCCATATACCAGGTTGTTATATAACATGCACATGGATTTTAACCCTTCACAGCGTAAAGGGGCTGCAGCGTCACCAACTTTCATGATTTTATCACAAGTCTTGCGATATTTGTTGTGTCCATTGAAGCCCCAGCTCCTGGAAGCATGTGATGAGGTGAGGCTCTCAGCTTCTGTTTTCTAAACAAAGGATGTTTCTAGCTCTCTTCGTTGCAGAGAAAAACTTTAAAATGTCACCCCAGTGTAGCCTAAAGCTCTGAGAAACCAAAAGGCAAATAAAAAACCCCTTAACATTTACTATTTATTATTATTAAATCTCATGATTTTGAGGGGCTTGACTTGTGATTTTGAAATGCCTGAGGTTGGCAGTGCTGTGCCAGTGAGAATTCAGGCCTTTGGCAGCTCTCTGTCAGTTACCCAAAGAAAGTCCCTAAAGGAACGTTATCATTGATCTAAAACAGCACCGACAATACAAAGGGGAACAGACAGCGAGGGCAAGCAATGGGACTGCACATGAAGCTAGGCTGTGAGCTCCAAACATGACATAAGCACAGCTCCCCCAATGGGGGATGAACTAAAAAGATAAAGGAGAATGTTCATTTTTATATTTAGATCATTAGGCCCAGATCCTCCAAGGTTTGTAGGCTCCTAACTCCCACTGACAGCAGTCTACATACCTTTGAGGATCTGAGGCTTAGAGTTTTACCTGAAGATAACAGGCCTGGAAACATAAACTGATCAATGGCCATGCAGTAATGACAGCACCAAGTGTTCAAAATTCATGAGATTGGCAGAAGGAATCATGAGATCTTTTCTAAAACTTTTTTGTTTCTGAGTGACGAGGTTTCACTCTCATCATATTCTCAAATTTTTTTACTCAACCAAGAGAAAGTAACTCTTCAAAGTTTCAAGCTTTTCTGACAAGAAACTTTTATTTTTAAATGAGATTCTCATATATTCATATGATTTCAAGAGCTGGGGCCAGGGACGCCATTTCAGATTTGGGGGGTGGGAGGGTGGAAGGGGCAGCTTCAACCATGATTCCCAGGGCTATTTTTTACTGCGTCAATAGTCCACAGTCACTTCAAACATAGCCCCAAGGTAGCCCAATCTATTTATTTAAACTTTTTTTTATTAACACTACAGTCAATATCTTTAAAAAGAATCATTATCTATCTAGAGTATAAATGATGGATGTTAGCAGCATATAGATCTATAACAAATTTTGGCAGCCAAATCATACAAATTGTTAAGATTGGCTTAGGTTTATGTTTCCTGAAGCGTTTATACAAATAGTTGTAATAAATACAAAGGGTTAAGTTAGAAGGAGGTTTCTGGTGTGTTGCTGTAAGGATTTGAGAGAGTAAACATCACCTCCATGAAATACACTGATTGCACTCAAGTTTGTGAGACTCTGCCACCCTCAGAAATATTAAACAGTAAGTGCAACAGGAGATTTGAATATTTACCAACTGGAAGAGAAGATACAGCAGAAAGCTGCAAAATGGCTACGTGGGGGCAGTTCCCCAAAAGGTATCTGGGGAAAAGGTCCTAGAATAGAAAAGTGTAGCCCCACTGTGGGGAGATTTGGTAACATCCAGACATTCCCAGGGGAATTGGTGTTTGTGTCACAGACAATGGACCTGACCCAAAGCCCATTGCTGGCAAAGGGAAGACTCCCACAGACAAGGGGGACTAAATGGTAGAATAATGGCAGTGCCCCAGTGTGGCCATTTCACTACAAAATTAGAGAGTTGGAAAAAATTGGAAAGTTTTAGTGTAATTTAAGCAATATCTGTAGTGGTGGCAGCTCATGCTTGTTTCTTCCTCGCAGGGAATGATTCCAGGTTTTCTATTCTTCAGCATGGCTCTTTACTTTCTGTGCTTTACTTTCTCCATTTATCTAAGTGTGGACACTGAAAAAAAATCAGTTCTACAACTTTAATTCATTTCACTTTCAATGTCCTAATGCTCCAATATTTGGGTTTCAAACACTGCACAGGACTCTTGGTATAAGAACTATTTTCAGTCAGACACAGAGCCTTTAAAAATAAGTTTTAAGTGCTGGAACGAGGAGTACTGGGAAGGGCCGGCTCTAGGTTTTTTGCCGCCCCAAGCAAAAAAAAAATTTGGCTGCCCCCCACCCCAGCCCTGGGCTCTTCCCCCGCCCACCAGTGCCCTCCCCCACCCACACCCCCTGATGCCCCAGCCCTGAGCTCCCCCCCCAAACATGACCTCCTTGTTCACCACAGCAATCCTCATTTACACTTGCAGTGGGGATCAAACCGTTTCTCCTATTTTTATTTCACTTTAGTATAAATCTCGCCCCCGCAACCCCATCTTTAGTGCTCCAAATGCACATGGAAGGCATAGGGACTAACCCTCAAACCTTGTACCCAGAAAGGGATGGGGAGCTAGTAAAGAGGGTTCAGGCAGAGGAGCGGGTGTGGGGGTGCTTGGGGGCTCTACACTGGCAGAGAGGCGGGGTGTGATGTACTTGCGGAGGAGGAGAGGGGGTATCAGGAGGGTTGCGGGAGAAGAGGTGCGGGGAAGGGGGGAGGTGCAGGAGGAGAGGGCTGGGGGAGGGTACAAGGAGAGAGGTGCGGGTGAAGGGAGAGTACAATGGGAAGGGGTGCAGCGAAGGAGCAATGGGGGAGGTACAAGTGTAGGGGCTGCGAGCGGGATGGGGGGTACAAGGGCTGAGAGGGGCAGGCGCTAACAGCTGCTTCCCCAGCCCTGTCCAGGCAGAGCCGAGAGGACAGACACTAATCCCCAGGTGCCTGAGCTGCGGGGGTCCCCCGGCAGGGCAGTATCGGCCACTGCCCAGCTCGGAGCCGGGCTCTGCCTCTCCCCATCCAGGGCAGGCAGCGCAGGGCTGAGGCGGGGGAGGTGCGCGGCGGGCTGAGTCCGGGGGCAGGAGGGGGCGGCGGCAGCTCCCTGGCAGCTTGGGCTGCCCAGCCACTTGCCCTATCAGTGCTCGAGCCAGGATCCCCTCGGGCGGGGAAACGCCGCGCCGCCCTGGGGAGACTCAGAGCAGCAGCGGCAGCAGGACCCCTCCCCCTCCCTGCATCCCGGGCCCCACTTCCCTCCCTCCCTCCCCGGCTCCTCACACCCAGGCTGGGCTGCAGTTCAGGCTGCCCGGCCACTGGAGAGCCAGAGCATCATCCCCCAGAGCTGAGCCCCTCTCGCCGCCGCAGCCTGGCTCAGCTCCGGGGATGACGCTCCAGCTCTCCAGCGGCTGGGCAGCCTGAACTGCAGTCCAGCCTGAACTGCAGTCCAGCCTGTGCGACTCAGACTGCCATGAGCGCCATCTAGCGACTGCATCCAGAACTGCAGCGTCAGTTCCAACTCAGCCTGAAAGCCTCAGCTGACAGGGAACATCTTGGTTCAGGTCCGGCTCCCGGCTTTTTGTGCCCCAAGAAAAAAAAAGGGGGGGCTGGAGTGCCGCCCCTTGGAAAGTGCTGCCCCAAGCACATGCTTGGAGCACTGGTGCCTAGACCCAGCCCTGGTACTGGGGATGCAGCACCCCCTGGCTTGAAGTGGTTTCGTGGCTGCATGATCTCTAGATTATTCTTGGACATGATATTTTTGGAGATCTTTCTACTTCATCATGAAATAAATTTTCATATTATGTCTTGTAGTTTGATCTTTCACCCTTAACATAAATGAGCTGATGCTGAGCTACAGGGGTTAAGATGTTTCCCAGAACGAAATATTCTGTAATGTTTCCCTGCAGAAATGTAGAAACAGAAAATGTGGACAGACATTTTAGACAGAAATTGAAATGATTCAACTGTTTCCAATTACATGTTGATTCTCCTGATCAGAATCTAGCGTACTATCGTAAAAAGCAACATTTCCAGGGAAATCCTGATTTTGCTGAGCCTCACTTTCAGGTAAGAAGTATCAGAGAGGTAGCCGTGTTAGTCTGGATCTGTAAAAAGCAACAAAGACTCTTGCCACAGGACTCTTTTTTGCTTTTTTCAGGTGAGAGGCATTTCTATGTGAAAAATGTCAACTAGCTGTAATTATGGAGCACTTTAGCTGCAGAGGAATTGAGATCTCTAATAGAGATTGTTCAAATTGTTCATGTTTTTAAAAAAACTATTTGGATTATTCAGTAAGTAAATATAATTTCCTCCATTTTCCTTTCGCCTGTTTAGTTTCCATTAAGTTTCCAGAACAGAAATTGCTTTGCACAGAGGCAACAATAAATAGCCTCTCACAGGGGGAGCATGTTACTCGCTGTTACTCTCCTGTTACTCACAGAGATCTGAGCATTGATAACATCCCTGTGAAAATTTATTGGTGAGTAACAATGGCACCTATCAGCAGTTCCTGGATTTTCCTTCTCCCCAATCTAGTTAAACACCAATTTCTCATCTCCCTCTTTCTTCAAACACCCCAAACAACTCAAAATTTGATTCTAAGAAGAGAGAAATGGCTTCTGAATTTTCTGTATTTTGGGAAATTTACCTCACAAACAAAATTTATCAAGAGACAATGGACACTAGAGAGTCACAGGAACAGCCCTGCAATCCACAAAGCTGAGTGCGGGGCCTGGTATCCATCGT
>NW_020692308.1:19891-20722 GCF_002925995.2 Terrapene triunguis
AGACGTGGGGCTGCATTGCTACACAGCAGCAGCCCCTTGCCTTTTGGTAGAAGACGGTATATTACGATTGGTATCGTCTTCGTACTGCAGTGGCTATCAGTCATGCTGCACCGTCGGCTGCCAGCTTAAGATGTAAAAAATAGATTTGTACTGTATTCATTAGCTTCCCCCTCCCTCCGTGAAATCAAAGGCCTGCTAAACCCAGGGTTTTGAGTTCAATCTTTGGGGGGGGGGCATTCTGTGTGACAGTTGTTTGTGTTTCTCCCTGATGCAAAGCCACCTTTCTTGATTTTAATTCCCTGTACCTGTACGCCATGTTGTCACTCGCCCCTCCCTCCCTCCTTCCCCTGATCCGTCAGATACTAGTTTCGCGCCTTTTTTCAGACCAGGCGCCATAGCTAGCACTGGGATCATGGAGCCCGCTCAGATCACCGCGGCAATTATGAGCACTATGAACACCACGCGCATTGTCCTGGAGTATATGCAGAGCCAGGACATGCCAAAGCAAAACCAGGACCAGCCGAGGAGGCGATTGCAGCGCGGCAACGAGAGTGATGAGGAAATTGACATGGACATAGACCTCTCACAAGGCACAGGCCCCAGCAATGTGGAAATCATGGTGTTCCTGGGGCAGGTTCATGCCGTGGAACGCCGATTCTGGGCACGGGAAACAAGCACAGACTGGTGGGACCGCATCGTGCTGCAGGTGTGGGACGATTCCCAGTGGCTGCGAAACTTTCGCATGCGTAAGGGCACTTTCATGGAATTTTGTGACTTGCTTTCCCCTGCCCTGAAGCGCCAGAATACCAGGATGAGAGCAGCCCTCACAGT
>NW_020692309.1:0-2057 GCF_002925995.2 Terrapene triunguis
ATGCCAAACAACAGGAGGTGCTGGTGCAACGTGGTGCCCATGGGTGGGGCCCGGGCCATGGGGCTCAACCCTGGGGTTTGAATCCACTGGCTCCTACAGCCTGACCCACAGCGGGTGGTGCCAGTGATAGGGACGCACCCAGCTTTGCGAGTGGCCCGGCATGGCTGGGGGAGGATGAGGGCCCCCCGGGGGGGCGCCTCTCACTGGTGATCTAACCAGGTACTGCCCCGTGACACCAGCTCTGGCACTGGCCACCCCGGTGATCTGGGCTGCAGGGGGTGAATGGGGGGGGGGGGTTGGGAGCACAGACTCACTGAGGGGTAGGACCCATTTCTTGACTTACTGGCCAATGAGCTGGGGGGTCTCAGCCGAGCTGTCTCTTTCCCTCTCCCCTCCCCCATTCCCTCCGTCTACAACAGAGCCACCCCCCTGCCCCCCAGCTCGCTCTGGCTCCCCAGCACCCCATGTACATTCCAGGGGAGCGGGTGACCCTCAGGTGCTCGGCTCCCCCGGGTGAGGGGGTGGCCGGGTACAGATTCTACAGGCAGCCAGGGGGGCTGATCGCTGACGGGGTCCCTAAGCCAACTGGGGGTGTCCGGATGGAGCTCAGGGCTAGGACTGGGATAGGCGGGCTGTATGTCTGTGTGTACTGAACACTGCGCGCCGATCGAGAGGTGCCATCCAGGGCGAGCCGGCCCATTGCCATGTCCCTGACAGGTGAGTTCTGTCTGGTCTCTGACACCCCTCCCCTGCATCCCTGCATCCACCCCCCTGCACCCCTGCACCCCGTTCCTCTGCACCCCATCTCTCTGTACCCCATCCCCCTGTGCCCCTGAACCTCATCCCCTAGCGCTCCTGCATCCCAGCCCCCTGTGCCCTATCTGTTGTGTTCTTGGGGGCAGCAGGCTTAGGAAGAAATCACTGGAGACCAGAGAGCTGTAAACCTTAAAAAGCAACCATTTATTTTCACACAATGAACTAACCAAGCCAGCCAAAACTGGCTGGACTATCCCCTACTAATCTAACTCAGTTGCCATAGCAACAAGGTGCTATTACCAGGACAACCAAATACACAACACCATCCTCATCCCCCCTCACCCCTGCACCATGTCCTCACGGCCGGTCCCCCCATCTCCCACACCCTAACTCCCATCGCCCCTGCACCCCATCCCTCTTCCCCTGCATCCCAAATCCTGTTGCTTCTGCACCCTGTCGCCCTGCATCCCGTGCATCCCTGCATCCTGTCCCCTGGCTCCCCTGCACCCCATCCCCCTGCGCCCCTGCAACTCTGAACCCCAGAGAGGCTGGGGTGAACCGTCCCCTGGCTGAGCTCCACTGAGCCAGATCTGGGGGGAAGGTGACCCCATTGGGCTCCCAGGGGCTGGCCAAGCTGAGCGGGAAGCCTTACTCCAGTTCTGGGCACCCATGTTGGGAGACGCTGGATCCTGGCTGGAGCAGGAGCATGGAAGGGCTGGGGGGGGTGCCCAGGGGCATGAAGAGCCAGTCCCACCAGAGGGGACTAGGGGAGCTGGGCTGGTTCATCCCAATCGCCAGCAGAGCGGGGTCTGATAGTACCATAACCACACTGGCGGGGGAGGGGCCAAGCCATGGCAGCCAAAGGAGACGAGAGAACAAGGGGATGAGCACCACTGGGTGCTGAGAGATGGGGAACTGCTTCCAGAGCCGCCGGGGCCCCAGCTCCCCCTGAACATCACCCCCAGCAACAGCGGGACCTACCGGTGTGGGTACAGCACAGAGCTCCACAGGCACCACCTCCGCTCACCCCCCAGCGAGCCGGTGCCACTGAACATCACAAGTACGGAAACCCACAGCCCCCATTCTACATTATACACAGCCCTCCCCCGACCCCTACTGCCTTACTGCCCATTATACAGAATAGCCGCCCGTCCCCCACCCCCACTCTCTGCTGCCCCTAGTGCCCATTTTACAGTATAGCCGCCCCTTCCCCACACTCAGCACTGTGGTTTCTCTGTTGACCTCTCCCCTGTCCTGCTCCCCTCAGATCCCCCTCCCCAGCCAGTACTGAGCGTGGATCC
>NW_020692310.1:0-2538 GCF_002925995.2 Terrapene triunguis
GAACAAAGAATGCGGGATACTTACAGGAGAGGGACTCTGGCCTGGGAAGCACTGACTCTGAAAAAGACTTGGGGGTTGTGGTAGTCGATAATCAGCTGAACATGCGATGCTTTGGCCAAAAGGGTGATTCTGGGATATATAAACAGGGGAACCTTAAGGAGGAGCAGAGAGGCTCTTTTCCCTCTGTATCTGGCCCCAGTGCGACCGCTGCTGGGATCCGGTGCCCAGGTCTGGTGCCTACAATTCAGGACGGATGTGGATAAATTGGAGAGGGGTCAGAGAAGAGCCAGGAGAATGATCAGAGGATTGGAAAACCTGCCGTGTACTGACAGATGCAGGGAGCTCAGGTCGTTTGGCTAAAGAGAAGGTTCAGGGGAGACTTGATCCGTAAGTACCTCCCTGGGGAAGAGAAATTTGATAATAGATGGGGGCTCTTCAATGTAGCAGACAAAGGTCTGGCAAGATCCAGTGTCTGGAAGTTGAAGCGAGACAAATTCAGACCGGAAAGAAGGTGCAAGATTTTAACCGAGGGTAAGGAACCATTGGAACAGGTTCCAGAGGGCTCTGGTGGATTCTCCATCCTTGGCCCTGTTTAAATGAGGCCCGGCTGTTTGTCTAAACTCTCTGCTCTGGTAAGTGTTGGGGGGACGCTCTCTGCCAGGAGGTCAGACGGATGATCACAAGGGCTCATGTGCCCTTGAATCTATTAATGTATGACACACACACACCCCCTTTCTGCAGCAGCCTCTGGCTCCAGCCCTGGGCCTTTTAATTCACAGATTGGTCTCTGAGGCCAGGGCACTGGCAGCAGCTGGCCAAGCGGGGCACAAGTGCAGAAGGCTGGGACATGACTGTGCAAGAGAAGTGGGGTGCAGATGTCCCACCTGCCTGGGCCTCGCCCCAGACTTCTGCCCTCACTGAGGCAGGTGTGAAGGACGCTCTGGAGGGGATGGGCTGTACCATGTCCCAGCTGCAGCCCCCTGGTTGCTGTGGAGTGGTCCTGGGGCCGGTGCTCTTGGGTGCCCTCATGGCCCCAGCCTGGCTGTTCCCAGTGCCTGGAATGGGGATCTGTGCGGCACACTAGGAATGGCTGCCACCCCTTTTCCCTGGGGCCCGGGGTGGGGGGGGGAACCTAGGCCCACCTTCTCCCAACCCTAGGTTTTAGGGTCACTGGGGGAAGGGTTCCCACGTGGGAAGAGTCTGCACAGTTTTGCGTGGGTCGCAGGTGGCTGCTGAACAGAGCTGGGGCGGAGCTCAGCGAAGGCTGTGGGCTCTGATTCACCCCCTGTTGTCCATCAGGGCAAGGAGGTGCCTGGGGAGGGGGAAAGGCACATTCAAAGAAATCAAAGGGCACAATGTGTGGGTAACCTGTGGAACTCACCGCTGCAGGGTACTTTGCGGCACATAGCTCAGACAAGGAACAGACACGGGTCGGTAAGATGAGCATCTGCAAGGACACACGGGCAGGGCCAAGGGGGGAAATAGCTGACCCTGGGGATGCTTACGGGACTTTCAGATCTAAGAAATGGCCCCAGACCCCCGTGTTAGCTAGTGTCTATGCAGGCGGGCATGTGTCTGGATGGGATAAAGGTGGGGGGAGCAGGGGGCTGCAGAGACAGGTTCATGGAAGAAGGAGCAGGTGAGGTGAGGGAGGGATGGATGGAGGGGAGAGGCAGGGGCTGCTGGCAGAGGATGCTGAGGGCAGTGAGGGCAGCGGAAAGCTGCTTTGATGGGAGGAGGGCTGGAGACGGGGGTTCCCGATGGGCCGCTGCTGCTCTGGTTATTGGCCTGGGGCCTGCCAGGATCTGGTGTCCCCCGGTGGGTTCCACTGGTTCGTGGTGAGGGTGGGGGCACTTGCCTGCCCCAACTGCCACCTCCCCACAGAAGCACCCAGAGGTGGGCATGCCTGTGTTGGGGGTGCTCTGCGCTGGTGCCCAGCTGATGGGTGGGTGGGAGTGAGCAGCTGACGTGCTGAGATCCACCCAGCGCGTGACATCCAGGCCATGCAGGGGGGCGGGAACTGCAGCACCACGTACTCCAGGGTCCAGCCGGTTTCTCCCCGTGCAGACCCAGCGCTCCCAGTCCTCAGCCGCTTCCCATCAGCCCCTGGCAGCGCCACTAGCGCGCTGAGCGTTGCCCGGGAGCCAGCCCGGTGCGGACTGCTCACTGCAGCCCCGGGTACCGGCCCCGGTCCTGCCTGGTGCAACGGCATCGCCTCCGGGCACTGCTTGTGGGCAATACAGAAAGTCCCAGAGTGCACTGCTCCAGCTCCAGCCGCAATGCATGCTGGGATACAGGCTCTCCCGGGCTCAGAGGTGCTGGTGGCTGCCCTTGGCTCCAGGTCGCCGTTCCCTGCGCTGTGGGGGCTGCTGGCCCAGCCGGGCAGCCCCAGGGCTGGTGTCTGCTGCTCTGGCCCCGGCTGTGGGCTTGGGAGATTTGTCTACATGGCGGTTGGGAGGGCGCTGGTGCCTCTCAGCCCAGGTGGCGAGTCACATGCGAACTCTGCTGGGGCTCGCACACTGACACCAGCAGCGCCTT
>NW_020692310.1:2548-5799 GCF_002925995.2 Terrapene triunguis
CAGCAGCTGCCCCCAGCACACTCCTGGCTTACCCCCGCCAGATAACAAGCCCATCTTCCTCAGCAGGGCCTGGGCCTGCTCATCAGGGCGCTGTTACCCCAGTCCCCTCTTCGGGGTGCCCCCCAGCCAGCTAGGGTCGTGGTGACGTCCCAGTGGAGAGACATGGCTCTGAGCTCCCTGCACGGGGCTCATCCCTGGGGCCAAAGGGTTGGGCTGGGGAGAAGCTTCTCCAAGATCCCCCGTGCTGGGCCTGCCCCTGCTGCTGGCTCAATGGGCGGCGGGGGGGGGAGGGTGAGATGCTGCCCTAGCCCCCTACTGGGCTCAGCCCTGATGCGGAGGGGAGGGACTGGGGGTGCTGCCCCTGTGGAGAGAGGTTACCTTGAGCTCCCTTTGGCTGGGCTCCTCCCATTTGCACTAACACCTGGCAGCGTTTTCATTGCATGCAGGAGTCTTCTCACTCCTTGCCCTAAATGGCTGAGTAGGGGGGTAGTGCTGGGTTAAACGGCTGCCACGCTCCGCCCCAGAGGTTGCTGCATTTGAGAAGCGGGCGAGGTGATTCCTGTGTGTGCAGCCCGCCAGCAGGGCTGGGCTAAGTGCTGAGAAGCTGGGCCTGGCTTTCAGCTGAAGTGTCCAGAGCCAGACCGGGTGCAGGCCCAGCGGTGCAATACTCGATAGCAGAGAAAACAGCAGGGCACTAGAGGGCAACAAATCCACCCCGGCCCTCCCACGGCTCCCTCTCCTCTCTGGGGACCGCTGGGAGCTCCCACTGCTCAATGCTAGAGCCATGCAGCGGGGTCACTCAGTGTTATCACATCACAACAATAAAAACCAAACTGTCCCCTTTGGGCCGAGCCCAGCCTGGGAAATTTCAGCCCAAAGAATTCAAGTTCTGGGAAGTTAGAAGCAACTGACAAAGGGCTCGGAAGGGAAGTGCTTGGGCAGCCTAAAGCGAAGTGCTGCTCCTGGCGCCGGCTTGCGGGAGTGGATCTGCAGGGCCTGGCAGTGGGAGTGGGGCGGTTTTCGGCTGTCAGCGGAGGAAGGATTGGGGGTCTTACGTTTCGCTATGAAGGTGGCAAGGTTCAGGAGATACCTGATTGCCAGTCCACAGCCAGGGGCGGCTCCAGGCACCAGCGCACCAAGCGCGTGCCTGGGGCAGCAAGCCGTGGGGGGCGGCCTGCCAGTCAGTGTGGGGGCGGCAGTCAGGGAGCCTTCGGTGGCTTGCCTGTGGGAGGTCCGCCCGTCCCGGGGCTTCGGCGGTAATTCGGCAGCGGATACGCCGAATCCGCGTTACTAGTGGACCTCCCCCAGGCGCGCCGCCGAATCTGCATTACCAGCGGACCTCCCGCAGGCGCACCGCCGAAGACAGCCTGACTGCCGTGCTTGGGGCGGCAAAATACATAGAGCCGCCCCGTCCACGGCCAAGGACCCGGCCATAATAAAGGCCCATTCCGACAGCCTCCCCTGGGCCTGTCAGTGCCAGGGCCCCCCGCTGCTTTGGGTCATGGAGATGTGCTAGCTGGGGCCCGGGCCATTAACAGCTTTGGTGTTGACCACCAGCACCTTTTTACGTATACTGCCAGGAGCATGCCTGGCACCGTGTGGGCTAATACAGGCCTGGGCGGGGAGCCAGACCCCCTGGGCAGCACTGGAGTGAGATGGTTTAATAGCCCGGTGGTGCCATCCAGAGTGGACTTGTGACCTCCCCTTTGGTCCCCAGGTGCAGCACAGCCTGGACGGGCTGAACACGCGGCTCAGCTGCAGTTTCTGGCTAGCTGGAGAGCGGGATTCCTGGCTGCTGTCACCACATGGGCTCGAGGCTGGGGGCCGACTTGACAAGCAGGGGCAGTGCCTTCCCCAGCAGGCGATGGTCCTTCGCCACGGCTCCCTGGCGCTGGGCACTTGGAGTCAGCACTTATCCGGAAGGGAGCGTGACCCTCCCGAGCCACCCAGCCTGCGCCCTGCAGCACAGCCAGCTCAGGCTGCTGCGTTTGTGAGATCAGGACTGGCCACTGCCTCAGGTTCAAAACCCTCCTCTCCCGCATGGATCCAGGCGGCCCTCAGGGGAGACTATGCAGTGCTGCCGGCTCTGTGCTGGGCGAGAGGCCCACCGAAGGGCCTGGCCCCAAGGGCTGGGTGTGAGCCCTGGTGTAATGCCACCCCCGGAAGGGGCTGCATTTCAGAGGGAGCTCAGGAAAATGCCTGTGTCCCTTTGGGTTGGGACGTGGGAGGGGAACAGCAGTTACCGTTTCAGCCCTCGTGCACTTGGTGGCTGCACACGAGGAGCCTCTCAAAGGACCCCCACGTTCGTCCCAGGGGCCCCTGCGTTCCACAGACACCGGGGGTCCCCTCCCTTCTCTGGGGGAGAATGGTTCCCATCGGAAATGCAGACTCATGCTCGAGTCCCGGACCCCGGGGCGGGCAGCCCGCGGCAGTGCCAGCGCCCAGCAGGCCCGGCTTGTCGGGCTGTCAGTGTGTCTCTGTCCGACAAGGTGTCCCACATTTGTACTTGTGACCCCAGGATCTTCCCCCGGCCGAAGCTGATCTGGGCCGGCCGGCCCCATGGCGGGACAAAGACTCTCGTCCTGGATTCTCCCTCGGCTCAGCGCCTGGGCTGTGTCCCTGCAGCGAACAAGGGGCGTTTTCCCCAGGGCTGCAGCTGCTCTGCTGGAGTTTTGCTCAGGTGGAATTTCCCGGCAGCTCTGATCCACTCCAGGATTTGGCTGCTGTTCGGATCCGTTATAAACACCCTCTCCCCCTCCTCCTCCTCGGGGCTTGCTGGGGGGGCGGGGGGTTATGTGACTTACTCCAGCGCAGGACATGCCCTGAGCAGAGTGGGGTCCCAGGATCTGTCCCCGAGTGTCCCTGGAACCAGTGATCAGAGCAGGGACCTGGAGTCACAGCTCCCCAGAGCCGCTCCACACTCAGAAGAGGGTTGAGACTAAAGCTAGGGCAGCGCCTTCCTCTGGGGCTGCCAGCGCACAGACATCCCCTGGGGCAGGGGGAGCCTGGCACGGAGCCCCCCGCTGGCACATCAGAAATACTAGCTCCAGCCCTGGGCCAGGAGCGGGGCCAGTGGGAGCGGCTGGCTTCTATCCCAGCTGTGGGAGAGGAGCAGGGATCGAATGGGTTAACGTGGGGGATGGGGCTGGGAGCCAGGACTCCTGGGTTCTCTCTCCGGCTCTGGGAGGGGAGCGGGGGCTGGTGGGTTAGAGCTGGGGGGGCTGGGAGCCAGGACTCCTGGGTTCTCTCCC
>NW_020692311.1:0-5352 GCF_002925995.2 Terrapene triunguis
GGGGAAAGAATGGAAGCTACTAGAAGCAGCAATACCCGATAAAAATACTAGTGGTGAAGTCTGTGCTCCATCAAAGTCAATGACAAAACTCTTATTGACTTCAGTGGGGCCAGGATTTCTCACGAGAACTCTAGTGTGAGTGAATAGCATTCAAGAGAAACTCAGAAATTTCAGTTTGGATCAAGCAATTAAAGAGATTCTGAATTTTTAAAGATAGACAGACATTCAGGTTAGTCTGTCACAATGGTGGAAAAAATGACCGACCAGTGTTTTCCCTTTTATGGGGGAAAAAGAGCAGCTGCATGGAATTCCATTAAACACACCGTTGTAGGTCAAGTTATATTGCTTTATGGAGTTACTGTTCTAGAGAGCTAGCTACACCTGTGATTCTAATGGCAAACTGTAGGATTAAATGACATTCCGAGTTAGTTTCCCCTTTGATTAAGGATTTGCTTTGCAAGTGACAACTTTATAAACTGGTGCATTATAGCAGAACACCCTTTACACTAAAGAGTTTCTTAAGCCAGAAGAAAGTCCTCCTCATCCAGATTAATGTTGTTCTTCTTTAAGAATAAAAAGCTCTGTTTACTGGAGTGAAGTTATGCAGGAATAGAATTTCTTTTATTCTGGGCCTCCAAACTGCTTCAGCAATTTCTTTGATCTTGCTTGGCCACTCTGTCTATTTTACTGAATTAATTCAGAATCAAAAACATCCCTCCCTTGAGCTAAGAAGGCCAATTTCCCAGTCTTTGGTAGTTTACATGGACTAATGTGCCTCTAAGTCCTGAGCAGAGAGCAACCACTTGCATCACGTACTTTGAGGACTTAGGATAAGCTTCTTCAGATGTCTGAAACATAAGAGTAGAGCTTGTCTTGGAAGTGCCTAATCCCCAGTTTGCTGCATGTGATGTGCACATAGTTATTTAGCATTAAGAAAGTTGCCATATTACTCAATTTTTCCCATCAAGAACATTCAGCAGGGAGTCTGGTGTATTAGATTTAAAGAGGCAGAGCTGGATTCTGGTCTCAATTACACAAGGAAAAAATCCATAGTAATTCCACTGAAGTTATTCTCTCTTTGCTCTGCCCCCAAATTTGCAAATGAGCATACACACCAAACATATTGCAGATGCTACTGAAAACAAAACAAGTAATATTCTGATTACAGCCCAGTAAAACTGAGATCAGAATCTAGCATAGTGTCTGTAATATTAGAAAAACAACGAGTCCTTTTTTTTAGCTAGACAAAAGACTATATTTTATATATACACACATACACACACACACACACATATATATACACCGTATAAGTTTTAAACAAACAAGTTAATATTGCACACAGCAATGATGATTGTGAAGCTTGGTTGGTGGTGGAGTCAGAGGGTGGAATATTTCCTAGGGAATGCCTTGCTGCTAAATGATGAACTAGCACTCGGCTGAGCCCTCAAGGTTAACACCTAGTTAATGTAGCCTCATACTCTACAAGGCAGCACAAATGGAGGGAGGAGATACAATAGATGCATGGCAGTTGCTGCAAATATTCCCTGCAAAAATGAATGTGATGATGATGAACCCACGCTATCCCACTGGAGCACACCATTCCCTCCACTTTCCAAAGTGCCTGGGGGTGCATATATGTGTGTGTGAGACAGAGACACACAGTGTGTGTGTGAGAGAGAGAGAGAGAGTGCGAGCGAGCATGAGAGACAGAGACACACACTGTGTGTGTGAGAGAGAGAGACACACATTGCCCCTTTAAGTACGCTGACCCCACTCTAAGTACACTGCCTTTTTAAGTAGATCAGCAAGTTGAGATAGCAGCACTGCCAGCAAGCTCCCTCTGTCCTGAGCCCTGTTGTGTCCCCCCCTTGCTCTGTGGAGCTGAGCTACAGGAGCGGGAGAGGGGGACACCCTGATATCAACACCCCTCTTCTCCCCCCACACACACCTGCACAGCAAGTAGGAGGCTCCCAGGAGCAGTTCCAAGACAGAGGGCAGGAGCAGCACAGGGCAGTGGGAGGAGGAACACCTGAACTGTCTGGCAATTGATAGCTTGCTGGGGTCTGCCACACAGGGAACGTAGGGGAGCGGGGAGCTGATAGTCCACCCTGGTCCCAAGAAGAATCAAACTGTTAACGAGGGCCTGGTCCTGCATCAAAGCATGCCCATTGGGCTTCAAAGGGCATGATCCTCTGCCTAATCTCAGTGGTTCTCAGCCTGTCTACTGTACCCCTTTCCAGTGTTGGATTTGTCTTGTGTACCCCCCAAGTTTCACCTCACTTAAAAGCTACTTGCTTACAAAAATCAGACATAAAAATACAAAAGTGTCACAGCTCACTATTACTGAAACATTGCTTACTTTCTCATTTTTTCCTGTATGAAATCTTAGTTTGTACTGACTTTGCTAGTGCTTTTTATGTAGCCTGTTGTAAAACAAGGCAAATTTCTAGATGAGTTGATGTACCCCCAAAAGACCTCTGTGTACACCCAGGGGTACACACACCCCTGGTAGAGAACCACTATCTGATTACAGATACAAGCATATAGAATTAGTTACCTAGGTCAAGTAACCTTTCCTATGTTTTTGTCTAGATGTGTATAACTACACAAAGCCACCCACACAGAGAAAGAGAGAAACCACACACTGTATTAGATTTTCTCAGTATTTCTAAATGTACTAGCATTTAATAATGCTGCTTATTTCACCTCAAAAGGTTATTTGCCAAGAAGTAATGTTGTTCTTATTCTTCTGTAGATTTCCAAACTTTAACAAATATGAAATAACAAATACCAAAAAAGGTAAAGTAATAAGTACTTTGGAAAGCAAATATACAAGTATTACATTAAATAATACTTCACACTTACCTTTAAAGAGCTTCAGAAACATTAATCAATCGCTCTTCACAACACTTCCATTAGGCAGGTAAGTCATTATCAACTGATTTAGAAACTGACAGAGCAGGGTTAAGTAACTTGACCAAAGTCTCCAAGAGAATTGTAGTGTAAACTTCCATTAGAGCTTAATACTTCCTGGCTTTAATTGCTGTGTTTAGACCCCTAGAACACACTTGGTTGAATAGGATTGTATGTAGTCACTCTCTATGAACAACTTACTATTTGCTATTTAGAGCTGCCTACACTGAGGTTTTTAGGAAACTTTCACACCATCTGTAACACTGCTGCAGGTTCATTTGCACTCGCCATTGTGGGCACATCAGTGAAGATTACCCACAGGTGTTTTTACCCCCATGGGATCTAGTCCTACTTTGTGCTTGGTTACAGGACATGGTGGTTAAAAAGAGAAAACAGAGGCAGCTGGTCTACATTAGTGGTCATTCCATGGAGCTATATCATTGTTAGAGCAATGTAAGGAGACTTTCCCAAAAACGACAGCCTTCTAGTACAGCCAGTTAGTGCTGGCATCAGAGAAATAAGGCCCTGATCTCATAAAGAGTGTTTGAACTAATAAATGAAGTACTGCTAATGTAGGTCTTATAATTTTTAATACTATATTTGCAATGGAGCTAAATTTTCAAGAGGCCATCCTAATTTTCCCTTGTGTGCTATTGTTTGGTCACCTACACCTCAACAACGTGTGTGCAAAATGCTACTCCTGGTGTAGGTGGTGTAATCTGACTTGATAGCATTCTAAATCCATTTTCACTGATGTAAGTGACTCCACAAAGTAAAAGCCATATCAGGCACTGAGCCAACGTGAAGGACTATCCTTGTTCTTCACCAATTTGATGACTCATGCTCCCTCTGCCTATTGTGCTCAATAAACATCACTAAGAGAATGTACTATTTCCCCTTAACAATAAGAAAAGAAAAACACAATGAGTACTTACCAGTTGGCAAAGAGAAGGATGCAAACATAAGATGATAAATACAAAATGGCCATTCAAGGACTATAGCTGCTATATTCTTATCAAAGAAGTTACTTTTAACTACTTTTTTGTCTGTATGTTGGTGAACCAGATATCTACTGGAGTCAAAGTAGTTAGGCTTTGATAGGAAAATCTCTTCTTCCTATGGAAATAAGAACCTTGTCTTCTGTCCTGGTGTTCTATTGGTCAGACATGTACCTGATGTTCTAGCCTTTGTTTTCATTATCACGTTGAGGCTGCTTCAGAAGGAACAGTTGAAACAACTGTAAGACCAGTTTGCACATGGAGGAGACCTGCTGCCTATAGGTCTCCTTGGTCCTGCTGGAAATGCTCAGCAGGGAATCTGCAAAAGGCTCCTGGCCAAAATTTCCAAAAGTGACTCGTGATTTGGGGTGTTTCAATCATTCAGTCCCTAATTTAAAAGACCTTAAAGGGCCTGATTTTCAGAAGATTGGAGCTGAGCACTCTCCAAATATCAAGTCCCTTTATGGTGGCTCAAGTCCATCACCTAAAAATTGAGGCACACAAAATCACTAGTCACTTTTGGAAATCTTAGCCAGGGCCTGTTGCTGTGGGGGCATAGGACACCAGAGATCACATAGAAGCACAAGGTATCCACAGGTCCTGAGGCAGGCTGGACCTCCTGCTTCTTTAAAGCCAACTCACTGATTTTGCACTATATTGTCAAAGAAATGAGAGAGAAAAAGCCAACCCTTTAAAAGAGATATGTAAGTACTGTGGTTGTTTATTGCATGTCTGAAAATGGGTGTACTTTTCACACAGTGATGACAAAGCTGCAAATTTTCATGAAATGCAGCATGGGTTGTTGTTTTTTTTTTTCCTGCAGCATTCATATCACTTCAAGGATCTTTTTTTCATCCTGCTGCAAACCTTTTGCAAATTGAAAGCCAGACCTTATTTCACCCACATCTGCTGCTGTCTGACTAGCGGTATTGATTGAAGATAAAAGACACACACACTAGATATATCCAGTTCTATAAGTACTACTGATTTGTTTTTCCATTAAACATAGTTGATTCCTGTACTCTTTTAGCCTACTCTCTATCAAAGGACGGGCTAATGTTATTTAAAGGATTCCTCTTTATTACATATTAGTCACATAACAGTCTCTGTTTTAGTTTATGATGCATTTAGGAAACATTGCATCAGACAACACTGCTAACATTAGTAGGACAAATTCTGGTAGTTCCTGGTGCAAGGGCACAATGGTGTGACATGGATTGCACAAGAGGTTGGCTCTGCTGCACAGGGTTTGGCAAAAATCCTTTGGTAAATCCAGCTCCTTCTTCCTGCTAGAGCTATGCAGAGCTAGCTCTCTGACAGGAAGCAGGATGGGATCAGGTGATAGTTGGGAAGTGCCATAGTCTGCGCCGCCCCCTCTCCCCCTTCACTGACCGATTGAAGGACATAAATCCACACCATGTAGAGGTCAAAGCATAGGGGT
>NW_020692312.1:0-2484 GCF_002925995.2 Terrapene triunguis
CGTAGTAGAAAAAAAATCTACATAAAATCTGAAATTTTATTAACAATCGAGAAACTAAAAAAAAACAAACAAGTACAATACATCACTTTGACAATTTAAGACCATAAAATGGAAGAGAACTAGCAATATGTAAATAAGAAATTTGATTTAAATTTTCAAAAAAAACCAACTAAATTTAAATGTCATAATTTAAATAAAAATTTTAAAGTTATGATTTTTATCCACCCTAAGAAAAGGAGCTCCCAAAGGGCGCTGATGAAAATGTGGGCAGGTACAAGAAACACCAAAACAAAACCAAGACTTGTTGTTTGAAAACGAGCCAAAGAAGAAAGCGACAACACTCAAGGCAACCGAATTAAGAAGAGAAAATTACTCTTGTCTTTTGTTGAAAGCAAACTGAGCAGAAAAAGTAGGTGAAAGACAGACTGCAAGGGATAGAGAAGTGTTGGGAAAGTGAAAGGTAAAGGCCAACTGTTCCCAATACAACAGTATATTTGATCCTATATAAAACGTATAAATTTTCAATTCATGTACATTTGTGCTTTAATGCAATTTCTATATAGATAGGGTCTGAAAGCAAGACAATTTAACACATTCTGAAACTGGGGCTGAACAGTTTATAGTTTCTGGTAAATCTAATCTGGCAAGCGTATTTATATATTTTTGTTATAGCCGGAGCCTTCACCCCACCCCCGCACCCCAAACCTCTGCCCCAGCCCTGAGCCCCCTCCTGCACCTGAATCCCTCATCCCCAGCCCCACCCCACAGCCCTCATCCCCAGCCAGAGCCCTCAGCCCCACACTTCAACCCTCTGCCCTAGCCTGGAGCCCCCTCCCACACACCGAACAAACCCCTCAGCCCCACCCCACTAATTTTGATATGTGCCCCAATATGGAGGTGATCCATGTTGGTGTCACATAACAAGATTCATTCCACACACGAGTGGGAAAAATTAGAGGGAACGCTGTTGTAACTGTAAGGGTCCAGACCCAAAAAGGGGCTGCGAGGGCACAGCAAAGTTACTGTAGAGGGGTTGCAGTATTGCCACCCCTACTTCTGCGCTGCTGCTGGCAGGGTGCTGCCTTCAGAGCTGGGCACCTGGCCAGCAGCGGCTGCTCTGACCACCCAGCTCTGAATTCAGTGCAGAAGTAAGGGTGGCAATACTGTAATCCCCTACAATAACCTTCTACCAACACCAACACCCCCCGAAGACCCCCTTTTGGGTTGGGACCCCCAGTTTGAGAAACGCTGGTCTCCCCTGTGAAATCTGTATAGTATCGGGTAAAAGCACACAAAAGACCAGATCTCACAGTATGTGACGCGTTTTTCAAGGCTGTGAATATGGTAGGGCCCCAATCATAATACCTCTGCATATCCTGATTTGCCAACTTTTGACTTCTGGGAATTAAACACTCCCATTCTGAAAGGACACAGGGAGCCCAGGGCAGGGCTGAGCACCTGCAACCTTAACTCCACATTAACAAAGTTCTTGCATGTGAATTTCCGTTGTTTGAGGAGGAGTGAGGGAGGCACGACTGAGGGCCAACTGTAGAAGGAAGGGTGATGCTCTGAGGAGGTTTTGTTGGCACTTCTCAAACCCCCTCCGTTTCCCGCTGGAAGCACCCCTGAGAGGGTAAAGAGAGAGCTGGACTGCTACAGCCTAGCAGGGCCCGGCAGATCTGTGCACTTTATACCAGCTTTTGGTGCCAGGCATTAGATGGGCTCTGAGACAGTCCATAATTTATGTAAATATTTCCCATAGTTTTAGTCTTGGTCTGTTCCTAAAGCTAATTACAGGAGACAACTGAGGAGGGGATTTGAACTCGTGGTCATCGAGCTGACAGAGTGGTGCTGATCTGACTCCCATTGACTTCAACAGGCTTTGGATCAGACCCAGATTTCACAAGCACTAAAACCACTTTCAGGTAAGTCAAAAGAATTGTAACATTAAAAGCAGGTCAGACACTTTCAGGGTCACACTCAGCCATACACAGCACAGCTCTAGGGGGATAATAATTCAGCCCAACACCACTGTATACATTCCCGACTATCGACTTGTCTACACGAGCAAAATTGGGACCCATACCCACAAGCAATGCAATTCCACCCGTGACAGCAAAGGTGGAGCAACTGAGGAGATCGGGTTTAGGTATTTTTAACCACTATCATCTAGACTTCCTCTGAGCAAGGTTATAGAACATGTGTCTACAGCCACTCTACACTACTGAAGAAGACCTCTGTTGGGAAAATAACACAGCACTGCACAGATTATCCAACAAGTTCTTGGAATGTATTGGAGACCATTTTTCTTTCAGACGATGGAGAATGCTACCGGGGAGAGACTGTTCTAGATTTGACTTTGACAAATAGGGAGGAACTGGTTGAGAATTTGAAAGTGGAAGGCAACTTGGGTGAAAGTGATCATGAAATGATAGAATTCATGATTCTAAGGAATGGTAGGAGGGAAAACACACAATAAAATAA
>NW_020692313.1:0-2452 GCF_002925995.2 Terrapene triunguis
CTTATACAGGATAAACTCATAAATTGTTCGCCCTCTATAACACTGACAGAGATATGCACAGCTGTTTGCTCCCCCAGGTATTAATCACTTACTTTGGGTTTACTAATAAATGAAAGTGATTTTATTAAGTATAAAAAGTAGGATTTAAGTGGTTTCAAGTAATAACAGACAGAACAAAGTAAGTCACCAAGTAAAATAAAACAAAACACGCAAGTCTAAGACTAATACATTAAGAAACAGATACAGGTAAATCTCACCGTCAGAGATGTTCCAATAAGCTTCTTTCACAGACTGGACGCCTTCCTAGGCTGGGCCCAGTCCTTTCCCCTGGTACAGACCTTGTTAGTTCCAGCAGGCATCTTAGGTGAAAAGCAGGGGATTTCACATGACTGGGACCCCCCTTGTCCTGCTCCACCCAGGGCCGGCTCCAGGCACCAGCTTGTCAAGCAGGTGCTTGGGGCGGCCACTCCGGAGAGGGGCGGCACGTCCAGCTATTCGGCGGCAATTCGGCAGGACGGTCCCGCACTCCGGCTCGGAGCGAAGGACCTCCCGCCGAATTGCCGCCGCAGATCGCGATCACGGCTTTTTTTTTGGCTGCTTGGGGCGGCCATAACCCTGGAGCCGGCCCTGGCTCCACCCCCTTTTATAGCTTTGGCACAAGGTGGGAATCCTTTGTGTCTCTCTCTGGGTCCCCACCCCTCCTTCTAAATGGAAAAGCACCAGGTTTAAGATGGATTCCAGTATCAGGTGACATGTTCACATGTCCTGTGAGACTTCATTACTCACTGGCTGGCACCCAGGTAGGCTTACAAGTAAACAGAGCCATTTACAACCAATTGCCCTAGTCAATGGGAGCCATCAAGATTCCAAGCCACCATTAATGGCCCAAACTTTGCATAATTACAATAGGACTTTAGAGTAATACTTCATATTTCTAGCTTCAGATACAAGAATGATACATACATAGAAATAGGATGATCACACTCAGTAGATTATAAGCTTTGTAATGATACCGTACAAGAGACCTTTTGCATAAAGCATATTCCAGTTACATCATTTTCACACTCATAAACATACACCTCTACCCCGATATAATGCAACCCGATATAACACGAATTCGGATATAACGCGGTAAAGCAGCGCTCGGTGGGGGGGCTGCGCACTCCAGTGGATCAAAGCAAGTTCGATATAACGCGGTTTCACCTATAACACGGTAAGATTTTTTGGCTCCCGAGGACAGCGTTATATTGGGGTAGAGGTGTATTTTTATAAAGCATAGGTAATGTCACAGGGGCGGTGCGTGTGTGTGTGGCTGTGCAGATGTGTGTGTTCGTGTGGCTGGATTTCTGCATGTGTTTGCATCTGTTAGCAGTTGTGTTGGTGTGTGGCTGGATTTGTGCGGGTGTTTGTGTATGTTAGTAATAGTGTGTGTGTGTGGCTGGATTCATGCATGTGTTTGTGTTTGTTTGCAATTGTGTGTGTGTGTGTGTTTGTGTGTGTGCATGCTCTGTTGCCCCCTGTCGGCTGCAGTGACAACCGCTTCTCCATGTGTCACAGCCCAAATACTGTCGACCACGGTGGCGATTCCCCCATCCTACATGGGCTGGCTAGCCTGACCCTTCGCCCATCTGTGGAATGTGGTGGGGGCTGCAGCTCGCCCCCTGTGGCACAGGAGGGTGCAGGTGCGGGGCACTGGGCTCTGATGCACCTGGAGGGCAGCTCGGGTTGGGCGGGGCAGGGCCTGTGTTTTCCGTTCTGTGTTGCCTGGTGCTGGGCCGTTGCACAATCCCCAGCCACGCCTCACAGTGTGCCCCGAGAGGGGGTGGGAGGCCGGGCAGATGATCCAGCACCAGGGGGGAGAGGTTATGTGGTTGGGGGGAGGGAAGGCCTTGTGCTGCACTGGGGGAGAGCAGAGCAGGGGTGACACCCCAAAAACCTGCAGCAAAGGGATGGACAGGTGGGGTGGGTGGATAGAAGAGGCAGCGAGCCGAAAATCTAAAACGGGAGTGGGGTCTGGTGGTTACAGTGGCGGAGGGGGGGTGAGAGCCAGGACTCCTTGGTTCTCTCCCTGGCTCTGACTGTCTCTTGTGCAATCCCTCCGCAGTTACCAGCCAGGCAGCATTTGGGAGCGAGGGTCCTTTTAAAGTCCCGGAGAATCTGAAGGAAGGTTTCCAGCATCCCGAACTCTCCCAGAGTGGCAAAGATGTGATGGTGGGGTATGGACCCAAAGGCATTGGCCAGGTCGAGCCATGCTACGGCGCACTGCCTCCTGGACCTCCTGGCTGCTGGGTGTCAAAGTTCTCGACGTTGTCAGCCTTCGCCAGCTCCTCCGTCCAAGCAGTTTGTCCAGGTGGTGCCCCTCGTCGCTCCTCCTGCTGTGCTGTCTCCGCAGGTTCAGGTGCTGCAGGGACAATCTGCGGCCTCGTTGTCTCTCGGAGTGGGGAGCGGTGTT
>NW_020692314.1:0-7474 GCF_002925995.2 Terrapene triunguis
GGTATCTTTTTATATAGCTGCTGGGGAGGGGAAAAATATTTTCCTCTACATACACAGATGTTTTAAAACAGAACAGAGATAACATCTGAGAAAGCCCACCTCATTTCAAACAAAAGGTGTGGATGAGAATCTAGCAGTTGTTAGGGAACTTACCAGAGGATTTGATCTCTCTCACAGACACGGACACTATCACCCCCACCTCACTCACCTGCAGAGTAATTCTGGGAAATAACTGACAGTTGGTACAAAAAATTGAAAAGGAACATACAGAGAGAGGTCCCTCCCAAATATACAGGTGGTGTCAAAGGGCTTATCTACTACCCAAGAGTTTATTGGGAATATCTCCCAGCATTGCAGTAGTACTGGTGAATCTTCACTGGTGAGTACTGGGAGAACTGGTATAGTGAGGGCAATAGCATTCACTGTCATGTTACCACCATGTCTTCTAGACCTGCTCCGAGCAGGATTAAGTGACACCATCATAAAAATGCCAGCACTAGCACTGCTGCACTTGGTGTCCTTGGTGGGACTGAACTGATGTTAGTGCAACAGTGGCAGATTTCACAAAATAAATGCATTGTCGCTCCTCTACCAAACAAATATACCAAGTCATAGTCATACATACATATATACATAGTCATACATTATATAACATGGTAGTTGCACTTTCCATCCAAGAATGTCAATGTACTTTAGGTTTCAGAGTAGCTTTAATGTACTTTAATGCATTAAGCTTCAATGTCTATGTGAGGCAGGTATTATTCAAAGCAGGAGAAACTGAAACCCAGAGAGGACAGGTGACTTGGTTATGCAGGGAGTGTGTAAAAGAGAGCCAGGCATTGACTCCAGATCTTCTGAGGCCCAATCCTGTACTTTAACCAGGAGCTAGGCAGTCATAAGAGCCACCAGGGAGCTCAGGCTGCTATGGGGAGCTCTGGACCCTCCACCTCACCCAGGGTGGTGTGCCCCAGAGTGGCAGGGGTGTAGGAGGCAGAGCCTTGTACTTTTTAATTGATCCTAAGTACAGGTTTACATTCTGGCTTATTTCAAAACCATTCCAGGAACCTCTAGGATAGTCAGAAATGGAGTGTGGAGACAATATTTAACTTTTTTAAGAGAGCTATGATATGGTGTTTTGCTTTGGGACACTCTCAAAATTCAAAACCAGCCAAATGGATTTAGCTCAAATTTTCCAAAATTGTTTATCTTGAATTTCTCGGTTACACAGTCTTGAGAATAATCAGTTTAAACTCTGATGCTATCCTATACAAAAGTACTTCACTAATGTAAATAATCAATATTTATAGTGTAATCAATAAATATCAAGGAAATCAAAGTGAAGGCAACCTTAGCATCCAAACCACTCTCTATTCACTTACCTTACCAGTGAGCATTTAATAAAGTAGGGGGGATTTTGAAAGGCACATATGGTAGGTAAACACCTACTTTGAAAATCTCCCCTTTAGTTAACCAAAACTTGCATATTAAAAAAATCTATGATAATGTGAGGGGAAAGTATTTCTACATTGCAATAAAAGACCGCAGCTAGTCCAGGTCTCCTGACTCAGGCTTGCAGGGCTGGGGCTGAAATTGCAGTGTAGACATTTGGCCTGGAGCTGGAGCGCGGGCTCTGAAACCTAGTGAGGCGGTGGGTCTCAGAGCCCAGACTCCAACCCAAGCCTGAATGTCTACACTGCAGTTTTTAGCTCCTCAGCCCGAGCCCTACAAGCCCAAGCCAATGGAGCCAGGGTCTGAGACTAGGTGCCATGGCATTTTAATGCAGTATAGCCGTACCCAAAGGGAAGGGAAATAAAGGTTCCAGATACCCTTTAATAAGGCTTCTCTTTAAAAATCACCAGTATATTTTATCAGGAGATAAATTTGCCCTGAACTAACTGCATATACTATTTATGAACCTTGGTTAGCACCTTTAAAAAGAGAGTTGGACAAGCAATCTTAAAGCCTTGTCCACAATGAGAAACTTAACCATTGCTGACAATATTTTTCTTCAATGTTTCACCTTAAAACGATATAGGGAATGACCTATGTTCTATTGAGGAACCAGTTAATATCACTTCAGGAGGAACTTTTGCTGAACGCCATTTAGAGAAATTACAGAAAATACATTAACATGTATCACTCAATGACAAATATCAATTAAGAAATTAGCAAGGATGATACACCCTGAAATGACTTTGTTCATTTATTTGACAAATGTAATGCAATGTTATGCATAATACTCAGTACTTCTGAAAATCAAGCCACTTAAATACCCAATTAAGTATTTAGGAGCCGAACTATAGTCAACCACTTCTGAAAAATCTTGATTATGAAGCATTACTAATCATGGAGCTCTCAACAGAACTCAGCTGTCAAATCTTTGTGGAGGAATAGAGGGAATGTTGTGTCCAAATCCCAAAGCGGATTAGCAAAGTGCCAATTAGTGAATTTCTGCTGTATCTCCTGAATTATTTTTAAATAATTCTGACACAGTATTAATTTTGTCACTCTAGGAATAGAGCTGATCAAAAAAAAATTGCAAAAAAAATCAATGTTTTGTCACTTCATAAAATTTATAAAAATTTCTGCCTGCTATAAATTGGATAAAACACAACCAAAAATATTTTTTTAAAAGTTTGAACTAGAAAGGATAAATATATTATTTGATCCCTGAGTTTTTATAAGTGCATGAAATAATAAATACTGAACTAGACCAAAAAAGACTTCCATACTAAAATCACTATCTGTCTGCTCGTTTCATATGGCTGACAGTAAATTATAAATTTTTTTAAACAGTATATTGAATGTACTAGTTATCACAAGAAGTGAGCAGGTTCAAAACACTTTTACTACCACTAATTTCTGTCTCCTGTTTTTCACCAAGAGAATAAGGTTTCCAAACCATCTAACTGCCAAAGAAGTATTCTCAACAGAGCGAGGCAAGATTCCCATGTTATAAATGTGTATCACAAAGAAGAAACAGAAGGTTTTTGATATTTCAGTAGTTCCGAAGGTCCCCAAATGGGCACCATGTATCATGTGCATTCTCTATTTGTTACAACACTTAATTAGAGGTGAAAAATTAGAGGCCGTTTAACAAAATAGTTGGCCTGTACTCCACAAAATATATTGGTTGGAATTTTTAAAGGTAGCGAGAAGGGATTTAGGTGCTCAAATCCGTTTGAAATTCAGGCTCCTTTGATAATGTCACCCATTGTCTTTAGTAACTGAGACACAAATAGATTAATAAATACTAAGGCCCTGTTCCCACAAAGTCTTACAAATGTGCTTAATTTTATGCATTGTGAGTAGTCCCACTGATGTCAAAGCGTGTGAAGGTTCCTTTTCTAAAATGATTTCAGCTTATTTTTCTGCTGTCTGGCTATTCTAGAATTTTCTGAAACTATTTGGAACTGAACCAAACTATAACCCTGGAACTAGGGTTGTGTCAAAAAGTATTTAAAATATCTTAAATTTAGAAGCAAATGAAGACAGCTGAGACCTAACACTACCTAACCATGAAAGAACTTTCCCTCATTTTGGAAATTATCACTAATGTAGGGAATTGATTTTTCTGTTCTTTTAGATTTAGATCCTCATGCTCTGCCACTAATTAGTTGGACATTTGCAAAAACTAATGATTATTTCTGGCATTTCTCATTAGATGTTTTTAGAAATTGGAGTCACATTTACATGTTGACACTTTTGCAAATACATATAGTTTTTGTATTTGCACATGGTTAGATGGGTGTCTATCCAATATAAAATCTGAATTTTGTACAGATATAAGCAGAATGTGTGTATGCATATGACTTTAGGTCTGCTCTAAAAGCCCTTTAGGCCAATAGGATTTTTCTCATTTGGCTTCAATGGGCTTTGCCTAAGACACTTTAAGAAGATCAGACCCTTAATTTCCAAGTCAATTATATTTCCAGTGTGGAGCTACTTGTTGTTTTGGTCCAACTTAACTTTTCAAAACACCTTGCTTGTCTAATTTATTTAAGTTGAACTTTTAACAAGGAAGGCGTGATGTAAAAGAATATACTTGATATATTTTTATTATTTTAAGTATCACTTCCCTTTGTTAAGATGGCAATTGACTCTGGGCCCTTTGGTTTCACTCCTTGCTCAGAAAAATTCCTATTAGTTTCAATGGGAAGTTTTCTAAAGTGAGGATTGCAGAGTTAAGGTGTAATTGCCTCACTGCTAACTATTTTTGTGTGTGTTGCAATCTGCATGCCACTTATAGTTAAACTATCATACGGAAATAATGCTGATGTTCTATTTGAGAACAAAGTCCGTTATGCCGTCAGAATTTATTTAAAAATAAGTAAATGGTATGCTTGCAATTTTAATTTTGTATTATGTGCTTGGTCCAGCAAAGTGCTGAATGTGCCTGTGAACTTCTGAATGCTTCTTATTTCCCACTGAAACCAATGGACATTGAGGGTGCTCAGCACCTGGTGTTATTTACACCCAAAAGAGAAAAGGATTGTTATGGCATTTCTCTGTTGCTGGCCAGTGATTTATGATTTCATTAACATTAGTGTTGTTAATAAATTATTACACTCATAATAAAATTTTAGTCAGGGTACATTTCTTGCATTGAGATAAAGTATTGAGCTTAATTTGATAGATTTTGCCATTATGAAACATTTAAAATAGTTTGTCTGAAAACTTACTAGTTACGACAAGTTTTGTGCCAGTTCCAAAGATTTTCGCAGCTCCCTCAGTGTTGAAACTTACTACAAAAACTGCCCAAGACATTTCTATTCAGAGGGATCAGTTTTGAACAAGCATAGCTAAATAGGCACAACTGAGAGACAGTTAATTCAACCAAAAAAATGGTGGAAATGTCAATGTATTTTTCAGGGTGACCTTATATTGATATTTTCAAATACTATATATTAATATTAATTTGGTAGGTTTTAAATTTTGTTTAAAAGAAAATCATTCATTTCACTGACAGAGAGGATCTGTTTGACATTTGAAACCTAACGCTGGACTTGTACTATTTTTTCTTGCCTAGTAGATTGATGGAAAAGGGTATTTCAGTTAAATTTTGCTGGATGCTCAGTGTTTTTGTCCCTTTACTGTCAGAGTGGTCGAATGGGTGCATTTTAAAAATACCAGTATAAATAAACATATAATTAGAAAAATACTCATTTTAAAGTGCACTGTGACCTATCCCTTTTTCTCAAGCTGTTTCATGACATCTTTCCACTCACCAAACACTATTTTGAATGGTTTCCTGAACTGTTTCAAATGTATAACTGTCTAATACAATTTTGCGTTCCTGTGCAGTATAATTAAAAGGAATTGTAAAAGGCCATATTTTAGCAACCTAAATCTAGCTGGCTCTATTGAACATTATGCAACAAGGGCCAAATCCTAGTTTGACTTTCTATAGCATGTGTTGCGTAGAGTCTCACTGATATAGACAGACTACAAAACATGTTGGGCCAAATTCTCAACAGAGCAGAGATAGAGTTGTACTGATGTAACAAGAGGAGAATTTGATTCAGACGATAGAATATCTTCCTTCATATTGCTTTTTTGTTGTTGAGAACAATCACTCATTTAATTGTTGCAAAATTTGGAAAATTCCGTGTATGTCAGGGAAGAAACCCGCTCTCCCATGCAGTGTGGCTAAATTAGTCAAGAACTGACAGGGGCTCTGATCCTGAGGTACTGAGGAGCCTCAACTCCCATCGGAGTCAATGGCAGATCAGAACTCTCAGGACTGGGCTCACAATACATGTTGCAGGCTCAATACTATACTTATTAAAAAAATGGGGAATTTGGATGCTGGATCAGGCCCTTTTGTTCCTGCACTCCTCCACTATTATGTGAAGGCATTTATGTTTTAGTATGAATTTGAATACTAATACTAATCTAAAATGCTCATGTCGGTAATCACATATACAATATTCAGAAATATTGGCTCTCTTGGTTCCAGTGCACATCCTTCCTCCCAGACTTTTCACCTGCTCCTATGCCCTTAACAAGAGAGAAAAAAGTAGGATGAAATCCGGGCTCCATCCAAGTCAATGTGAAAACTCCCATTGACATCAACAGGACCGGGATTTCACCCCTAACGTCTTACATCCCCTGACTAATACATACTTGTGATACGAGAGGCTAAATCCTAGTTACCGCACTAAAGAGAGTAAAGGGGGTTTCTCTAGGAGAGCTACATGATGGACGTGAAGATGACATCTTTCCCCAACCTAGCTAGGGCATCATAGGCCAGGAGCTTTAATAATGTCCATGCAGTTGCCCCCTCTCTGAGTAGGGATTTTGGCCAGTTGATCTCCCTAGTCACAGACCCACTGGCCATTCCATGCCATCACTACTCCTTACCCCCATTCCCCACTGTTCTTTGGTGTACACGGGTCCCCTAAAATTGCCATTTTGGCTTGCACCCCACACTGGATGGAACTGTGGATGTTCTCCTGGTCTGGGGCATTGACCCCTACACAAGAGAACAACCCAACTTTGACTCAGGGTGAGCAAAAAAAATTCTATGTCAATAATTAATAGTCAATGTGATCACTAATCCGTTTTACTTTGAATTCTGTACATTAACCTCACATTTAGATAGTAAAGACATTCATTCTTCTGCTGTAGATTGCATATCACGTTTGCATTGTCTGTTATCCTTTTTGAATAAATTGTGCTCTGCAGTCTCTAATTTTATATTATCACAAGTAACTTTTTCTCAGTGGTACTATAGAACTTACTTGAAACAACGAGTTTTGTGCCAGAGCCGAAGACTTTGATATCATTGTTCTCACTGTGTTCATGAGCTTTGCAAAAACTCATGGGCCAGATCTTCAGCTGCTGGCAATGAAAGGAGCTCCATTGAGGGTCTGGCTCATATAGCTTCCATATGGCCCAATATAGCTTCATATTATTTGATGTGCAATTGTGAACAGAAGTTGATAGAATCACTTTAATATACTAGACTTCTGATTTAAATGGCTTTTCCTTACAAAATGGCAAATGCTTGATTCTATAGTCCTCTGACACCCCAAACTCCAATAGATTGCATTGGATGTTTGGAGTACTTTAGGAGCAGACATGCAAAATAAGTCAAAAACTTCAAATGCGTTCTACATGCCTAAGGCTTAGAATTTCCTCGGGCTGGGATCCCTCAGCATCACTTGAAATTTCTATTTTTCTTTTAAAGTGAATGTAGTACTTGTGAAAGGTGCCAAATTGACAGCACTGGAAACTACCTATATTGAAAATACTTCAGCATTCTACAACAGTGGTCCAGTGCTTAGTAATGCTATTGTAAATTGTGATGGGTGATTTTTGACCATTGCTGGAAAATCTATTTTATTTAATGCTGGATTTCTTTCCTGGTCCTAACGGTGTATTTGAAATCTGTTTGAAAAGGTCACCTTTAAAGGATGAGATGGTGAGATGGTAAATTATTCTTAATATCTCTTAAATTCTTGGTATTTCT
>NW_020692315.1:0-4178 GCF_002925995.2 Terrapene triunguis
CAAATCCTGGACCGCGAAACTCTGGGGGCCGTGGGCAGTTAGTGCGGGGTCTAGGGGTAGAGGAGTGGCTGGCTGCGGGCTGACAGGCTTGGGGGGCTGGCGCCCGGGGCTGACTTGTAACTGGGGGGCAGGTGTCTGGACTGCTCCCCTTTGCCTCCAGCCCGGCCCGGCGCTGGCAGGGGCAGGGCAGCGGGGAGGGTCGGGGCGAGTGTCCGGGCGGAGCGCTCACCCCAGCAGCGGGGGCTCCCCGCCGGGGCAGAGGGGACCCAGAGCCGGGTGGGGGAGTGACCGGCCCGCCAGGGGCTGAGCCGCGGAGGGAGGGAGCCGCGCCCCGGCCGGAGAGCGGAACGCGGGACCCCGCAGAGCAGCGCCCCCCGCAGCACCAGTCCCGCTCCCGCTGCTCCGCGCCGCCCTGCCGCATCCCCTGGCCGGCTCCGGCCGCTTGGCCGAGCCCGGGGTGCAGCGCTGGGTGGCGGCTGCCGTGCGGCACCTGCGGGTGGCTCCTGTCCCGGCGCCCGCCGGGCTCACCCCCGCATGGGAGCGGTTCTGGTCCCTTGGTAAGCCCGGCACCGCAGTGACCGCCCCGCCCCGCGCGGCTGTCGAGCTGCGATGAGGAGGAAGTTCTCAGAGCCCCTGTTCAGCTCCCCGCCCTGCACCTGCCCCCAGATCCCGGTGTCTGTGGCCAGCAGCCCCCGCCCTCGCGATCCACCTGGTCTGCCTGGGGCAGCGCTGCACAGAGCAGTGCAGGGAGCCCGTCGCACCAGGAGTGAGTGTGAGCATCTGTCAGCAGAGACACGGACCCTTCACCACCCACCATGGAGCCCCAGGTGAGTCCTCCCCCCTCACCACTCCTGCCCCATGGACGGGGCGGCACCAGCGCAGCAAGCGCGTGCCTTGGGCGGCAAGCCACGGGAGGCGGCGTGCCGGTTGCCATGAGGGCGGCAGTCATGCCTGCGGGAGGTCTGCCAGTCCTGCGACTTTGGCGGCGGGTACGCCAAAGGTGTGGGACCGGCAGATCACCCGCAGAAACGCCGCCGAATCTGCGTGACCAGTGGACCGCCCGCAGGCATGCCGCCGAAAGCCGCCTGACGGCCATGCTTGGGGCAGCAAAAAACATAGAGCCGCCCCTGCCCATGGAGCCCCAGGTCAGAGAGGTAAATAGCAGCGTCCCCCACCCATGGATCTCTGCTGGGACCAGTGCTAGTCAAGATGTTCATAAATGATCTGGAAAAAGGGGTAAACAGTGAGGTGGCAAAATTTGCAGATGATACAAAACTACTCAAGAGAGTTAAGTCCAAAGCAGACTGCAAAGGGTTACAAAAAGATCTCACCAAACTGGGTGTCTGGGCATCAAAACAGCAGATGAAATGCGATGTTGATAAGTGCAAAGTAATGCACATTGGGAAATAAAATCCCAACTATACCTACAAAACGATGGGGCCCTTGCATTACAGCCAAACTACTTTAAGATAAACCTATTATAACCTATTATAATAAAACAAATAATTAAAACCATAAAAAAATAAAATACCTATAATATATATATAGGCATGGAAGCAGGCTAGCCATAGAGGCTACAGGAGTCACTGACAGTCCCCCTTGGTACTCCGATGTGTCTGCCACCCAGGTGAGCCTGCCTTGGCAACCAATGGTCCCTTACACCAAGAATCACAGCAATATTCAGGTTACTCCCAGTCCCAAAGGGCCAGTCACTTACCCCACGTCATTTGCACCTGAGATCTCACACCAAAGACACTTGTAGCCAATCCTATAATAAACTATGTACAGATTTATTAACTAGGAAATGGAGACATGAGAGTTATTGAGAAGGTTAAAGCAGGTGAACATAGGAACACAAGCAAGTTACAATCGTAAATTTCAAAAGGTAATAGAAGGTTCTATATTTAAGTAAGCTCTATGTGTCCTTTAAGGCTAAGCAGCTGGGGACCACTTGCTTATGCCTTGAAAACTTAGCCCCTCAGAGTCCAAGCAACATAGAGATCCAATTGCTTCTTCTCAGACATTTTTATCCCCCTCCTCCCTTGTGCAAACTCAGCTGAGGGGAAGAATCCACTTGCATGACTCATTTTCATGGGTGCGGGACAGGAGAAGGAGAGCAGAACAACCAATGACTTTTGTCCTCTTTATTGACCTATAATGGTCCGTCTGGTATCGACAGACCTTTCTTGTTGGGCAGGACGTGACACCTTCTGTAGGAGATCAGCCATTCACACTCCAAGTCCAACCTGGAAAGTGCCACCGATGGCCTTTTGCTCTAAGAAAGGTCCTCAGGACATCTGTAGATATAATGTGTTTAAAACAGACACTGTTCTGTGTGAACTACAGGAAAAGAAGTTACCAAGTAAATCATCATCATCATCATGCCTTCTTTTTCCTTCAAAGTTTGCTGGGTTTTTTGAGTAATTTTAATTTTTTATTTCATTTCCTCCCAGCCAGCTACAAGCCATGAGAACATATTTAACAGCTATTCCTGTCACCAGCTTAGCCTTTCTTTTCTTCTGCTCTGTTTTTACATTAAAGACCTGACTTACAAAACTTTATGTATAACTATGTTCAGAGATCATTTCCTCCAGGAGGACAGTTACACAGTTCCCTCTCAAAACCTGGCTCATGGGCTGATTGTCTGGGTGCACAGATGCTGACTCACCCGTTCGGTCCTGGGCAACCTCTCCCAAGTGATCAATGAGACATTCCTGTACCCCAGTTTCCTCCTCTGGGCCCCCCTCTAAGGCACATTTCTCTGTGCTCCCTAGGAAGGGGTCCATCCCTTTTTCATCATCAAAATTCTTCCAGATAATAACTGGGACAGTTTCCTTAATACTGACAACACCTCTCCTCTCCCTGATCCTGAGGGCATGTTGCTTTCTGCGGGAGAGGAGCTAGTCTCAGCCTTTCCCATATTTGGAAGCACCCTGCTTCCCCAGGTTACAGAGTCACAGGAATCCTCACCCATCTCAGTGGTTTCTGAGATCCCATCACCTTTCTCTGGGTTCCCCCCCCCGGGACACATTTCCCTATGCTCCCTAGAGCGGGGTCTGTGTCTGGTTCATCTGCAACCTGCTGGGAGCTAACAACCTGCACAGTTCTCTCTCTGGCTGGCCTTACACCCCCATCCCTTCCTGATGTGGTGCTGCCTCCAGCTGCAGTGCAGGAGTTGGTCTCAACCACCCTCCCACCGGAAGCATGTGTCTTCCCCCTGCTGCAGAGGAATCAAGGAGACTCTCACCCATTCTCTCAGCACGAGGAATCTGCTTTTGCCCACCCCCCTATCTCTGCCATTTGGCCAGGTAATATACTAGCCTTTGGCACCGCACTTTGCTTAACCAGAGAGACCTGGGCCCCTGTATCCTTCTGCCCCAAGTACTGTCTGCCATTAATTTAAGGTGCTACCAGACTCCTTGTTGTTTTTGTAGATACAGGCTAACACGGCTACCCCCTGATACTTGATGGCATTAATTCCGACGACCTTAACATGCTCCATGTCTGGTTCTGCAGAAGCTAACCTCACAGAACCAATATGATAGGTTTCAATTGCCTGGGGGGTTTCTGGGTTGAGGACAGCAGAATTAACATGGGCTATTGGTTGCCTGCTTCCTCCTAGCACAGGGCATTTATTCCTCAGGTGATCAGAGGAATTACACCGATAGCAACTTTTGTGCTCTTCTGTTTTTACAGGAGATTTGGGATGAGGGTTAGAGGGATGGTTTTTGGGAGGTGAGTGCCCAGCCTCCCAGCCACCCTCCCTCTTGCTACGGATAAAACAGGATCCTCCCGTCCCGCCAGGTTTAAACCCCTCTTTCGGTGGTTTGCTTTCAATAGATCCCTGGGTCTGTTGAAGGCAGCAGCTAGAGATGCCATCTCATCCGCAGACTTTACATCTTTGTCCCATAGACGCTGCTTTACATCAGCCTTACATGTGCCTAGGAAATGCTCTTGAGCAACAAGATCCAACATCCCCTCAAAGCTTGTAAGACCTTTGTCCCTCACCCACTTTCCCATCGAATCTTTCATTTAGTACACATATTCCCCATTACTCATACCAATATCCCTCTTATGATGCTTAATTTAACTCTATATGTTTCACGGGGAATCTGAAACCTCTGAAAAACAGTTTTTGAATTTACTATAGTCTAAAGCATCCTCAATAGGCATTTCAT
>NW_020692316.1:0-4909 GCF_002925995.2 Terrapene triunguis
TGTATAATAAACTTCCTACTGTATTTTCCATTGCATGCATCCGATGAAGTGGGCTTTAGCCCACGAAAGCTTATGCTCAAATAAATTTGTTAGTCTCTAAGGTAGCACAAGTACTCTTCGTTCTTTTTGCTAATACGGACTAACACGGCTGCTACTCTGAACCCTTTTACTCTGTGTGAGTTCTTGCTCAGGTCTTTCCCACGTGGTCAAGTGTCTTGAGCAGTGGCTTCTAGCATTTCAGCTCTCCTACTCTGTAAAGGAACTGAATTGTTTCTTCTGCTTACCCTGAATGAGCTGTGGCTAGCATGCCCACCAGCTTCAGCATGGTCTGTGCTTGCCCATAGATGAGAGATGCGCTTGCTGGCATCCAGCAACGCTCTCCAGAACAACAGCTATGGCTGGCACCTTACATTTGCCATTGCCAGGCAGCTACCATGGTAGAGTGGCCCTTTGTAACCACTTGCTCTTTGCACTTATTAAAGTGAGCAAAACAGTCATTGTCTGTTCATTAAATAATGTTTTTTTTTTAAGCTGAAATGTTTTCTGGGTTTAATACTCATTTAATCAATACCTACCCTCAACAGCAGCCTTTAAGTGAGAGCACACTAAGAGAAACGATGTAAAAATCGTGCCATGTTCTTCATATCTACCTGACCCAAAAGTGTTTTTACACGGCATCGCTCTGTATTCTGCATGCAGGTATGGAAGAACTCAGTAGATCCTATTCTGCCCTATGAATCAACAACAGACTAGACAGCAAAGTTCTGGTTATAGCCTGTCTTTAGAACCCTGCTCGGTTTGCAGATCCCAGGTGGTGTTTGTAAAGCAGGCAGTTAGAAAACTGGAACTTTCATATTCAAGAGCCCAACAGCACTATCCTTTTAATCCTGGTATATTTGAACTTAGATACATTAAAGTAATAAGAATTAATTTGTGTTTCATTTTCTATTTTTAATAGTGATTTTTTAAAAAACACAACAAAAACCAAGTCACCCCTTATGTGTGCAGGTTGAACCCCTCTCTTAACTAATTTAGTACCTTTACAAGTAGCTACATCCCTACAACATGAGTAAAAATGCTACATACGTGGCAACATGGCTTCAGTTGCTGGGATAGCATCTCACCGCAGTATTATGTCAAAGCAAGGAGAAACAAAATACTTAAGTCTCATGGGAATACAGAGGGGCTCATTCTCTGTTCCATGGAGGTTTAAGTGGACATACTGTTAATAAAAATAGGAATCAAGTGTTTACTCTTGTTATAGCGGTTTCTAGAGACCCCATCTGAGGTTGAAGCCTTTGTGTTAGGCATTGTTTATATATATATATATATATAAAGAGACAATCCCTGCTCAGTAGATAAACTAAACAGACTGGGCAAATGGAGGTATTAATATAATAGTCCCCACTTTAAAGATGGGGAACTGAGAGAACGGTGAATGCTGGAATTTTCAGAAGGGCTTAACACCCACAACAGGTTCAGATTTTCAAAACAGGTCAGCACCCAGCCTGCTGCGCTCTTTTGGAGCACTGGCCATAACTGTCCCCATGAGCTCTGTGGTCAGTCTGACCATTAATCATGTGTTTTTCATGGGAGTTGAGCACCTCTGGAAAATCTAGTCCCAATAGGGTGACCAGATGTCCCGATTTTATAGGGACAGTCCTGATATTTGGGGCTTTTTTTTTATATGGGCTCCTATTACTCCCCACCCCCATCCCGATTTTTCACACTTGCTGTCTGGTCACCCTAAGTCCCAATGGCAGGTGCTGAGCCTTGGAAACTGGCCCTAAGCAACTTGCCCAGCATCACACCAGGAACTTAGTGGTAGAACAAGGAACTGAATCCAGATTCCTCAGGCCAGCGGCTTACCTGCAAAACCATCCTTCTTCTGTACTGGGCTCTAGCTCGAAGTTTGTGGTGCTGCTGCTGTCGCTACTCACCTGTTGAAATAATTGGTCAAAGGGACACAATTCAAACAGTTCAAGTGATGGCTCTGTAATAAAAGTTAAGTCCGGGAGGGAGGGAGCGTGTGCTTTCCAGGAAAGATGGGAGAAAAAGTTGTTTTTTATGGCTCACGTGTTCAATGGCTTTTAAGAATTGCTTTGGCTGCAGAGCATAACATCAAGCATGGTTCTGGTACAAGGAAGAGATAGAATCACCTCAAGGAAAAGCGCCTGGGAACAAAGTCGATGCACTTCAAACGAATCTTGTATTGTGGGAGAAGATTTTTTCAGAGGAGACAACATTAAAGCAAAGAGGCTGTTAAAACACGCCGCACTCTTCGTGTACTGATTGCAAGCCACTGCTAATAAACATCTCCTTTGCTAAATGGCTTTCGGAAGGGTTGGTGAAAGCTGCAGGCATAATGTGTGCTGCTTAAAACACAAAACAAAATGAGGCATTCTGCAACATTAAACACTGTTGCAAGAGAAACTGGTGCCAAGTGAAAATGGAAAATATATGTCCAAGACCTTTCGCTGCCTAGAAAGTTTGTTTTTCTGTGTAAACTTTCCCTCAAAGGGCCAGTTTTGCATAAACCCAGGAAAAATGCTTTGTGTGTGTGATGTGGTAGTAACTAACCTGCAGCCCAATCTGCATGTTGGTAGACCACCTCTGCTGTCTGCTATGGCCCCCAGCAGCCAGAAATAAAACGCCCTTGATGGTTCTTTGTGGGATTTAAAATGGGAGGCTGGCAATCATCTGACAGGGATGGCTATAGTACCTAGCCATGGAAGGCCAGACTAAACCATAGCCACGCTGTGCCTCTGGGCACAGCGATTGCAGACAGTCACACAATGACAGTAGCTGCTCTGCTTTCATTTACAGAAAGATCAGTTTTTACACTCAGGGATGTGCTGGGGCGGGGGGGAGGAGGTGTATTTTACAGTGTTAAGCAAAGGGCTGCAGCAGCCGGCGACCCTCACTTTGCGCAGTGGGACCTGCTCCAGTCACACTCAATGCTGAACCCTCCTGCTGTGGGAACTCCTGCCACCAGCACCAGACACGGTGTGTGGGTTCGGTTGCTGCAAACCCACCCCAATGTGGCTCTGCTATGGCAGGTGTATGGGGGGGGGGAGAGGAGGGGCTGAAGTCTCCCGCCAGCTGGCACCAAGGGAGGGGTGAGCCATTCTGCTCACCAAGGGAGGGGCGGTGGGCCTCTCCCACCCTGGTCAGAAAATGGCTTGTGGTGGCCCTGGCTCCAGTCACCCCTGCCCCGGGGGGGATTGCGACCATAGGGCAAGTCCCACCATGTGGGCTATGCCTTGGCACCTTGCCTGCCTTACTCCAGCCCCGAGCTGTGCGCCCGGCTACTCGTTGTGTCACGCCAACAAACCGCAGTTGCAGGCCCCTGGGCCTCCGTGCTCGCATCCCGCTGGGCGTGCCGGTGTTGGTGTTTAACAGGCGTGGCTGCTTGGCTCCGCCCCGGAGGACAGCGGTGACTTCACACACACCCCACATGGGGGAAGAATTGCTGCCCAGCAGCTTAATCGATTTGGCTCTCGGTGTAAGTCTCTGCCCCACCCCCACCTCAGCGACAGGTTTCCTGCCAACTTACTGCCTTGATTTAGGAGTTCAGCCTCTCACGTGGTTCATTAAAAGCTTACATTTCTAACTGGGTTCATTACCCCGCCCCATCAAGCGGCAGGTGTCCCTCTGGTTCTCTTTGCGCCTGCCTCTGCTGCATGCCCGTCCACAGCACGGGGTGCTGAGAGTGTGTGGGGGGGTCTCTGTGCATATTGATCTCCCTAGGCCTAGTCTTCCTGCCCCTATACTCTGCTGGCTGGTGCATGATTCCTCCCTAAATGATTTGGGACGTCCATGCAAATGAGCCCACAGGTTTACTGAGGCTTTCCCCGCACCCGGAGTGAAGAGACGATGCTTTCTGACGGCAGAAAGAGCCGGTCAGTGTACGCGTCCCTTCAAATGGGCGAAGTTAACAGCCAGGCACTTAGGGCAAGGCTCCGTTACAACATCAAGTCGCCCTTTGTTACATTGTTGTACAGCCACCGCAGTAATTGAATTGGTTTTTCACCTCCACACTGCGCTACGCATAAGCTGCCGTATGGCGACCTAGCACTGCAGTGTAGCCCAGGCCTTTGAAAAAGTGAGCAAACTGCCTCTTCGATAACAGTATCTCAGCTTATGGGTGACATGCTACAGCCGTGGGTAGCTAGACTTTTCCTCAGGCTGGAGCAGGGGGTCGGGAGCAGGGTGATAATTAACAGTGGAAAGTTGCTGTCTGGTGTATCCCTCCCTGGGCATTTTGGGAGCTCCAGGCTGCTCAAGTTGTCAGCGTTGCAGGGTAGGTGCTGCCCTTACACTCACTGCCTTTGCTTCCTTGTTCCCTGGGAGATGGCACCGTAACACCTGCATGTTGGACTTTGCCATAGGCTTGGAGGGGAGAAGGTGCCCCCGAGTCCCTGAGGAGTAACTGTCTGTAATGCCCATTAAATTCAGGAGCACCGCCAGCTTTTTTGCCGCCCTAGGCGGCAGAAGGTCCTGTCCCTGAAATACCGCCGACGACCGGGGCAGCCGGAGATCCGGCTGCCGCGGTCGCCGCCCCCCAAATGTTAGTGCCCTAGGCGACCGCCTAGGTCGCCTAATGGGTTGCGCCGGCCCTGATTAAATTGAAACGTACTGTTGACGTCACCAGGCATCACCATCACTCCAGGTGACTCAGGAGGGTGGAAAATCACAAGTGTCAATGAAGCCTTCCTGCACTAGGCCTGAATCAAACTCCTTCCATGTTTAAACTCTAATCGACCTCAAAAGCCAGGTGCAAGTGAAATGTGTAAGCAGCTTAATATCAGTGGTAAACCCCCCTTTGCAGTATAATGAGGCCTGCATACCTCTGGCCGAAAGAAAGATAATAAATCAAAGGAACGGGACAAGATAGTAGTTCAAGAAG
>NW_020692317.1:0-6396 GCF_002925995.2 Terrapene triunguis
CCAAAAAAAACCAGATGAGGTTCAACAAGGACAAGTGCAGAGTCCTGTACTTAGGAAGGAAGAATCCTATGCACTGCTACAGACTAGGGACCGAATGGTTAGGTAGCAGTTCTGCAGAAAAGGACCTAGGGGTCACAGTGGACGAGAAGCTGGATAGGAGTCAACAGTGTGCTCTTGTTGCCAAGAAGGCTAACGGCATTTTGGGCTGTATAAGTATGGGCATTGCCAGCAGATCGAGGAATGTGATCGTTCCCCTTTATTCGACATTGGTGAGGCCTCATCTGGAGTACTGTGTCCAGTTTTGGGCCCCACGCTACAAGAAGGATGTGGAAAAATTGGAAAGAATCCAGCAGAGGGCAACAAAAATGATTAGGGGGCTGGAGCACATGACTTATGAGGAGAGGCTGAGGGAACTGGGATTGTTTAGTCTCCAGAAGAGAAGAATGAGGGGGGATTTGATAGCTGCTTTCAACTACCTGAAGGGGGGTTCCAAAGAGGATGGAGCTCGGCTGTTCTCAGTGGTGGCAGATGACAGAACAAGGAGCAATGGTCTCAAATTGCAGTGGGGGAGATCTAGGTTGGATATTAGGAAACACTATTTCACTAGGAGGGTGGTGAAGCATTGGAATGCGTTACCTAGGGAGGTGGTGGAAACTCCTTCCTTGGAGGTTTTTAAGGCCCGGCTTGACAAAGCCCTGGCTGGGATGATTTAGTTGGGAATTGGTCCTGCTTTGAGCAGGGGGTTGGACTAGATGACCTCCTGAGGTCCCTTCCAGCCCTGATATTCTATGATTCTATGGGTCAGGCCCGTTACCACTAGAAGTGTTGCAATTTCCAATTAAACTGAATTTTGGATACCCTGGAATTTCATAATACAAAAACCAGCCTCCAAATCACAGATATGAACCTGCAATTCCTATATTATCATAAAATTTGTTCTACTGCCTTTGTGAAACGGGCTGGGATTCCTGTGTCTTTTTTAGCGGGTAAGTGGTAAAATTAGACATGAGCTAATATCTAAAAATAGTGGTATTTGGTTGTTGTTTTTTTCCAAATATTTGCTCAGAAAAAAACTCTGGATTTTCCTTGATGGCATTCTCATCCATCATACGTTTGCTTCCTTCACCACTCCATTGATGAGTTTGCTTCAGTACGCAAGAGTCAGAGAGAGAGAATTTCTAATTCAGTCATGAATGTTCACACTGCAAACCTGACTGTGTTACCCTCAACCAACCACTGAAGAGATTAAAATGATCTGTTAGATTTATATTATCAAATGCAATGAACTTCATCTAAATGGGCTATGCACCAAGAATATTTCATTGAAATAGTTTAGTTAATAAGTTCATGTTATTAATACTTTTGAGATAATCACAATCTGTTTAGCCAATTTGTAAACAGAAAAAAAATTGTCTAACAAGTTAAAACTAATTTTTTAAAAGTGGCTCACAATTTTGGTGCATCTTAGAAAAACCTGATTTTCACAAAATCAGGCCCTTTTAAGGTGTCTTAATATGTGCTCCTAAAATTGCTAGCCATTTTTGAAACTTTAGGCCCAATGTTCTATAAATATCTGCCCCAGATTTAGCCATAAATCAGGAGACCCACCTCCACATTCAGCATGATTGTTTGTAGTCTCAACAAAGAGTTCACACTTAGAATGGGCAAATGCACTGAAATAGGGCTAGATTCTGCCCTTTTACTTATAGGGAGCAATCACATGCTATGTTCATAACTGACTTGTAGAGCAAGGTACTTTTCAAAGTGACTAAGAGTGGCAGAACCAGGCCTGCAATCTCAGAGAATCATAGAACCATGGGGTCAGAAGGGACTGCAGGGGTCACCTAATCTAACCTCTGCCAAGATGCAGGATTTGTTGTGTCAAAACCATCCAAGACAGATGGCTACCCAGCCTCTTTTTGAAAACCTCCAGTGAAGGAGATTCCACAACTTCCCTAGGCAGCCTGTTCCATGTTCCTACTGATCTTACAGTTAGGAAGTTGTTCCTGAGATTTAATCTATTCTTCTATGCTATAACATCCCATCGGGTGGTCTCTGTGCGGGAAGGTTGAAGATAGATAGTGTGACGGGTTGGATCACAGAAACCCCCTTGGGAACTGCCACCTGATGTGCCAAGACTACTTCTGCCCCTACTTTCCCGGGAATCCAGCACCGTGTCTTGCTGAGCCAGACACACCCGTCTGCTCCAACACAGACCTAGGGTCTGAACCAAGTGCCCAAAAGCTGCAGACTTAACTGAAAACAGCTTACAGAAGTGTTCTTGTCTTTAACACTCAGATGCCCAACTCCCAATGGGGTCTAAACCTAAATAAATCCAACTCATAAATTGTTCGCCCTCTATAACACTGATAGAGAGATATGCACAGCTGTTTGCCCACCCAGGTATTAACACATACTCTGAGTTAATTAATAGTTGCGGGGGAGGGATAGCTAAGTGGTTTGAGCATTAGCCTGCTAAATCTACAGTTGTAAGTTCAATCCTTGAGGGGGCCATTTAAGGATCTGGGGCAAAAATCAGTCTGGGGATCAGTCCTGCTTTGAGCCAGGGGTTGGACTAGATAAGCTCCCCTCCAACCCTGATATTCTTTAAAAAGTGATTTTATTAAATACAGAAAGTAGGATTTAAGTGGTTCCAAGTCATAACAGACAGAACAAAGTAAGGGCTAGTCTACACTTACCCGGTAGTTCGACGGCTGCGGATCGAAGTTCCGAGTTCGATTTATCGCGTCTGGTCTGGACGCGATAAATCGAACCAGGAAGTGATCCCCGTCGACTGCGGTACTCCAGCTCAGCGAGAGGAGTACCGCGAAGTCGACGGGGAGCCTGACCGCCGCGTGTGGACCGCGTCTGAACCGCGGTAAGGTCGAAGTAAGGTATGTCGAATTCAGCTACGTTATTCACGTAGCTGAATTTGCGTACCTTACTTCGATTTGGGGGGTAAGTGTAGACCAGCCCTTAGTCGCCAAGCAAAATAAAATAGAACATGCAAATCTATGTCTAATCAAACTGAATACAGATAATCTCACCCTTAGAGATGCGTCAGTAGGTTTTTTCCTCAGATGACACCTTCCAGGCCTGGGCACAATTCTTTCCCCGGGTACAACTCTTGTTCCAGCTCAGGTGTAGTTAGGGGATTCTTCATGATGGCTCCTCCCGCTTTGTTCTGTTCCACCCATTTATATATCTTTTGCATAAGGCAGGAATCCTTTGTCCCTCTCTGGGTTCCCACCCCCTTCTTCTCAATGGAAAGACACCAGGGTAAAGATGGATTCCAGTTCAGGTGACATGATCACATGTCACTGCAAGACTTCATTACCCACTTGCCAGCACATACGTATACAGGAAGACTTACAGGTAAAACACAGCCATCTGCAGTCAATTGTCCTGGTTAATGGGAGTCATCAAGATTCCAAACCACCATTAATGGCCCACACTTTGCATAATTACAATAGGCCCTCAGAGTTATATTTCATATTTCTAGTTTCAGATACAAGAGTGGTACATTTATATAAATAGGATGATCACACTCAGTAGATTATAAGCTTTGTAATGATACCTTACACGAGACCTTTTGCATGAAGCATATTCCAGTTACATTATATTCACTCATTAGCATATTTTTATAAAATCATATAGACTGCAACGTCATAGATAGATAGATAGATAGATAGATAGATAGATAGGATAGTTTTTAAAGGAAATTGCATTGCTTCTGTATTGTTTATGCAGAGAGAGGATTTCATTCTTTAGGGACTGCATCATGCACCAATTTTACATTCACCTCCAAATAACTATAAACCAATTGCCACACTAAAATTGGCAAAAACTGGGGTTTGGCTCCTAGACCAGAATTTATTGCAGAGGTGGCTGATTTGATGTGCACATGGGGTGAATAAGGACAGAGACGGGGATGGGATTTTGCATGGCAGGCTGCAACTTTATTAAACTTAACACAGGGGAGGGGCGCTATCTGCCATGTCGTCCATACTCTCACTCAGCAGGCATTTTAAGTGGTTACAGTGCAATGATTATAGGCTCCTACCATGTAACACATAACTCGGGGTAGCCTCTCCTCAGCCGATCCCTAAGATTCAGGTTTCTCCTCTGAGTTGTACCACCACCACCCTGGTGAGGGGGATAGAGGGTCCTAGAAGGGGGACCTCAGCCCACAAAGGCCAAAAAATCCTCTCTCATGAACCCAAGGCCCCTCAGCAAATTCCCAGGTCTTTTACTTCTAGGAACCTTCCTTTTTAGCCTGTTAACCCCACTGGAAAATGGCTTCAAGTTGCAATGAACTAATATCCCTGACAAATACTAGCACAAATTACTAAATCCCATTCCTAATTAACCTAACTGTGCTTCTCAGGTGCTGAGAAGAAGGCAACAATCCCACCATACCTCTGCTAATTTGGCCTGGGAAGAAAAATTCCTTCCTAACCCCCAAACAGGCCATCGGTCAGACCCACAGCACTGGCAAGACACAGCTCCGAAACTACCATTACAGGGGTGGGGCTGGGGCTGCTGAAACGGAGTAAAAAGAGGCTCCACATTGCCCAGGCTAGGGCTTAAATTAACCAAAGGTGACAGAAGGGACCAATCAACTTCCCTCTGTCCCCAGCTGGCCAAGAGCTGGATAGAACCTCTGAAGTGAGTGCTCTCCTCCCACTTTCTACTGGGGCTGTCCCAAGCACCCCTGGCCCCATCAAGTTTTCCACCCATTGAGGCAGGTGGATGGCATCATCTCTCTCTCTCTCTCTCTCTCTCATTTTTGCATGGAACACTGGACACTAGAACCAATGTCCAGATAGCCATTGCAGGGGTCTGAGAGTCCATCTCGTCTCCTATTCCAGTGTCCAGTCCAAGTCACAATTTAACCTGTAATATTTACTTTCTGTCTCTGGAATACAGGTTGTACAAATCATATCTCTCTCAGCAACCTTCACTTAAATCAATGGTGTGTTTTGTTTGGGATAGGGTGAAATTCCATGGGGATCAATGGTGTGAGATCTGCAGGTGGCTAATATGTTTTCCATGTTTCCTTCTCATTTTCCTGTAGACGTGTACAGCCCATGAGAGGTGCAGGATGTTGGAAGATAAGCGTCTCAGTTTAGCTTTTTCAAAGTTTGATTTCAATGTGTCAGAGCCAGCAGAAGAGGAAAGAAGAGGACACTCAGGCACTGAAGGAACATTTCAGAAATTTGGAAATATGCAGAATTTTTGGTTTTTGAAGAGAGAAATAAAGAGCAACATGAGTTTAACCTACCTGATTTCTTAACTGGGCATGAGGATGTGTGTCAATTTCAGACTAGTTCCTCCTGTGCAAAGGGAAAATGTGAGTTTGATGTAAATAGATGATGCTGTATTATAAATCATAATTTTATTTCTGTTACATGTATGCTGAACTGGAATGTATGAGAGGGCTCACTTTATTATTTGATCATATGAGTCAGAATTTTCTTTTTGTTATCTTTATCTCTATACAACTATTAATTTCAATTTCCTTTTTTTCAATATATGCAAAATAAAATAAAAATTAAAAAAAGAAAAACAAGTATTGTGCAGTAATGTGTATAGAACTGAGCAAATAATTGATTTTTTTCATCTCAGGAACCAAATAAAAAATGTAGTTATTTCAAACCAAAACTGATTTTTTTTGTTTTTTTAACAAAACAAAAAAAAAAAAAAGTTGTTGTTGGGGTTTGTTTGTTTGCTTTCCATTTTGGATGGAAAACATCCAAAACTATATGAAATGAAAAATATGAAACTAAACTAATTGGGGTGAGGATTATTTCTGGTTTTTGTTTTAATTCTGAGGTGTTTTTTATTGATGAAACTTTTTTTGTTTTTTTATTTAATTTAGTTTTCAAGTGTTTTTGCATCCCTTAAAATATAAATATTACTAAAGTTCAAAATTAAAATGTCATTTTGAAAAGAAAAGACACAATGTTTCATTTTGAAATGGTTGAAACAAACTGTTTTGACATTTTTTTAAAAATCCATTTTTTCAGCCAAAAGTATTTGCCACATTCAATCCAAATTCATGAATAGTTTCAGTGCCCCCCCAATGCATTTTTTTCAGTTTATGTACTATTCCCCAAAAAAACTTTCACCCAGCTCTGAACACATGAGCATATTCACAGTTCCTCTGCTTTGTAAAAAACATATAGCTCTATTGATTTCATTGGCGCTTCACCACTTTTGTTCTTTTGAGTATTTTCCCCTTCACCAATTTCTTCCATTTGAGCATGTGGTCCGTAGAGGGTAAAACGCTAGATTAATTCTTACCTTGCACTCCCTTCTGCTGTGACAAAACATGCACCCTTCTGCAGGGGGGTTATACTGCTCAGCATTGGGAAGACACCCACTCATTTCAGG
>NW_020692318.1:0-5677 GCF_002925995.2 Terrapene triunguis
AGTTAGGATGGGGGGAGGGTCTCAGGAGGGGGCAGTCAGGGGACAAGGAGCAGGGAGGCTTAGGTAGGGGGTGGAGTCCTGGGGGGCAGTTAGGGGCAGGGGTCCCAGGAGGGGGCAGTCAGGGGACAAGGAGCGGGGGGAGGGTTGGGGGTTCTGAGGGGGGGGAGTGGGAGGGGCAGGGGAGGGCTAGGGCAGGATGGGGCGGGGCTAGGGCAGGACAGGGGCGGGGCTCCTCCCGTCCTCTTTTTTGCTTGCTGGATTATGGTAACCCTAAGGAAGGTGCTTGGGGAGAAGGAGACTAGTGGTTGAAGAAGACTGTTTCCTTGGCAGAGCAAAGGCAGAGGTCAGATTGCATGGAGAGGTTAGATTTTTAGCACAATGGTCTCCCTTTGGTCAGCCCTGGAAATGAGACACTTGCTGTGGGCCAACGATTTAGTGGGCTGCTGCCGTACATGGGTGCTTTGTGCCCTGCTCCCTGAAGACCTTCACTTGAACTGAAGGAAGAGGTGATTACAGGGCTCAAGTCTCTGCAGGGAACCCTTAGCTCAGCCTCTCTGCGTGGTTGTCCTGATTCAGGCTGTCAAGATTCTGTGACAAAGACCAGATGAAATATGGACTTTAGCCTACCACTCTTTTCACATATCAGTGAGTCCCGACCACCCCTCCCTCAGGGTGAAAACACAGACTCTGCTCAGCAAGTCTGCCTAGCTGTTAACTGCAGCAGCTCCTTCTGCAGGCACAGAGGCCATCTAAGGAGTCTCTTTGCAAGTAGGGAAGAGAGAGCGGAGTTTGAAATTGAGGCCACATTTGAAGAGGGGGAGAAAAAAGATGGGAACTGAACCAAGTAATATTGAAAATAAACCAAGCACAGTGTTATTTTGCTACTGCCGATGAGGGCCAGCCACATGTTCAAATGGTTGAACAAGCTGATATTCACAACCAGCATGTCTCCAGTTTTAATACCTTACGAGATGATGTTTGTCCAAATATTCTGGCAAGTGTGTTGGGAGTGGCCAATTACTGCTTGGTGAAACCCAGAGGCAGTTGTTACTCACTCTCGGTTCCCCCTATTCCGCAAACAAACTAGAGGAAAGGCTCGTTGGGCACCCAGACAACAGCGTGTGCTACCTTTCCCAGCACAGAATCTGACAGGTCAGTTGAATACACGAGGAAGCCACGTTCTCATGGACCTGATCCAAAGCCCGCTGAACTCACAAGAGCCTTTCCCTTGACTTCTGTGGGCTCTGGATCAGGCCCTAAACTATGGATTTTATTATGCTGCTATAAGCTTGCGACCCCTTTCCTCTCCAGTGACTTTAGGCTCAGGACTTACTGTCTGATCAGCCTGCCTTCATTTTGCTCTAGGGCATGAGCTGTGTCAGTCTTCCCACATTACAGTGGGATCAGAGAGTAAATGAGCAACTAAAGTCCAGTTCCTGTTTGCAAGCCCTTTAGAACTGGTAAGGATCATTTTAAGCTCTCTACAGAACTAGCCCTACTTCACTATAATTGAAGTTTCCTTTATCTGCACATATCAAGTTTGCCAGGTTTCTACCACCTAGTGAAATTTTAACTCCCCATGAAAGAAGCCCTCGGTGATTTTTAAACAGAAGAGAAAATCCTACAAAACTCCAGGGCTGAGGTGGGAAATAAGTGCTTGGCTGCAGTATCAGTACATACAGGGTGGCCCTAAGAACCTTTTCTGCCAGCTGGCAAAGGACACTCCCAACACACTTGCCAGAATATTTGGACAAACATCATCTCATAAGGTATTAAAACTGGAGACATGCTGGTTGTGAATATCAGCTTGTTCAACCATTTCCCTCTACTGAGGCCAGCTGGAAACACCTTACCCAGCTCTGCGTTCCTACAGGCAGGACCTTCAGAAATTGTTCCAGGACCATCTGATCCAGGAGCTTCTCCACCGAGCTGGTCTCTGGACAAAGCCAGCGCGTTGCCAGGTCCCATAACGTCTGCACCACTACACATGGCCGTGCCCCTCGCGGGAATGATTCCATCCGAACTTGTGCCTGTAAGCCTCCAACGTTAGCCATGGCCGATCCAAAATGGCTGCCTTCACCTCTGGGTAGGAACTTGCCCGCTCGTCACTTACCACCGTGTGCCTCACCCAGCAGGAATGGTGCTATGGGGGCTGCCCAAGTCAACTCTTTCCAGTCTGCTGCCTTTGCCACCAAGTCAAAGGTCTGGAGGAAGGCCTCGGGGTCATCTTCTGGTCCAAGCTTTGCCAGACCTGGAGCCAGCCTACCAACTGGGTTCTGAGGTGTGGTGTGAACCAACCGCCTCTGTATCCATTCCTGCTGGTTGGAGTGGATCTCCTGCCACCATTGCTGAACCGTAAACTAGGCCTGGCAGAAGTTCACTGATTGTTACCCGCAAGGCAAGGCTTAGACTGGCAGAGTCTCAAGGAGTTTGTTGGTGAGTGGACAGGCTGGTGTGGCTGGTGTCATTAGATGTTGGGCTGTGTGTGTGTTCTCTCTCTGTGCGCCGTCCCAGCTCTGCACAGACAGCTGGCACAGCAGACCTTGAGCGAACCGCCCAATGACCACAGACTCAGTTCATAGCGAAGGCACATGGTCAGGTTTATTGTCAACGAAGCACTGTCCAAATGCCCTGGCTCAAAGGTTACAGGTACACTAACACACGTATGCCTGTTGCAATGGACTAGCTCAGTTAGTGGTGGGACCTTCCACTATCCCCTAGGCCAGCCAAAGACACGCCCTCTGAGATACCTCTTTAGACACCGATACATACAAGTTACATATTACCCCTCTGACATGGCTAGCTACCATTGTCTGATGTGGCTAGTGCCACCCTCTGATGTGGCTAGTGCTACCACCCATCACCTTGTACATGTTGGTTCAGTCAAAACATCTCTATCGATCACATTGTCATTCTGACCTTACCTTTAAGATGGGTCATTGTGTTTCTGTTCCCTCTGGGGGGTGGGGGGGGTTGTACCAGACTTGGTATCGGGGTGTTCTGCTACCACCTTTCTGGAACGTGTCTGCGTGACTGTCCTGTGCCTAGCGCTCCCCAGGAATGTGTGTGTTTTTGCACTATTAGCCCTGTTCTTGCTAGATTCTGTGAGCACGGCCTTCCTCTTGCTCACCACCTGACTTTGCTTTATATCAGCAAAGCTTTGACCACTACTTAGGCCTAGGCCTCAGGCCTCATACTAGGCCCCAGGGCTCTGATACAAAGGTTTATGTCTCAGGCACATGGTTTAAGCTCCAGCAAAGCTCTCTCTTGGTGAGGCGGAGACATAGCACTGTGGCTCACGGTTCTGAGCTCCCTGAGGAGAAACAGCCTCACTCAAGTTTTCAACGGTCCACAGCTTGATTTGTAAACAAAGCCAAATCAGTTGCTGACTGGGTCACGTTCCATGTACTGAATGTACTGGACATTTGTAATGAGAAAGAAGTACTGTGTGACAGTCAGCATCTAGGCTCACACAGTAGGGACTCAACTAAGAAGCTCTAGAGCGGAGAGTATGAGTTTCTACAGCTTGAGTTAAAGGGCCCAGCTCAGCAGCTGGGGGCTGAAACATTCACTAACAAACAAACACCATCAGGGGCTCATTCACCTGCACATCTGCCAATGTGATATATGCCATCATGTGCCAGCAATGCCCCTCTGCCATGTACATTGGCCAAACCGGACAGTCTCTACGCAAAAGAATAAATGGACACAAATCAGACGTCAAAAATGATAACATTCAAAAACCAGTCGGAGAACACTTCAACCTCCCTGGCCACTCGATTACAGACCTCAAAGTCACAATACTCCAACAAAAAAAACTTCAAAAACAGACTCCAACGAGAGACTGCTGAATTGGAATTAATTTGCAAACTGGACACCATTAAATTAGGCTTGAATAAAGACTGAGAGTGGATGGGTCATTACACAAAGTAAAAACTATTTCCCCATGCTAATTTTTCCCCTAATGTTACTCACACCTTCTTGTCAACTGTTGGAAATGGGCCATCCTGATTATCACTACAAAAGTTTTTTTTCTCCTGCTGATAATAGCCCACCTTAATTGATTAGTCTCATTATAGTTAATATGGCAACACCCATTTTTTCATGTTCTCTGTGTATATATATCTTCCTAATGTAATTTCCACTCCATGCATCCGATGAAGTGGGTTTTAGCCCACAAAAGCTTATGCTCAAATACATTTGTTAGTCTCTAAGGTGCCACGAGTACTCCTGTTCTTTTTGCGGATACAGACTAACACGGCTGCTACTCTGAAACCTGATTCATATCCTCTGTGGATCAGGCACAGGGTAGGATGCATGAAGCACATTGAAAATGGGTTACAGGGGGAGGAGGAAGTGATCAGCAGAAGTCCACTTCTCTGACTTACGGAGACAGACAGGGATACGTGCCCCCTCTCTTTGCAACTCTCCAGTAGATCCTTCTCCACCACATCAAACACAAACACTTGCTCTTACGTTTAAAGCCTCCATGATCTATCCCTGGCCAACCTCTCTTCTCATTCCCCAAGGAGACATGGCCTCTGCTAACAATGCCAGACTCAGTCTGTCATGTTTGAAAATGAGAACCTTTGTGCTTTCTCCCTTGCTGCCTCATATGCACGGGAGGAGTGTCCCATAGCCCACCCTCCCCATCCTTACAATGTCCCCCAGTCTGTCTCCTCAGAGCTAATCTCAGGCACGATGCCTACAAAACATGAGAAGATCTAGGCAGCTGGTGTGCTGGGACCTCTGCTCATTACACACATCAGTACTGCCTCCTCTTAACTCGTGCTCCCCACGGCGGTCTGTGTGTAGTCATATGTTTTGCAGAGCTCCTAAAGCAAAACCCAGATGGCAGCACAGACAGCATTTCAGTGATAATTACTCTGACATGTCCCTAGCCTCCAGCGCTTGCTCCTTTCCTGCAAGGGCCTGGGGGAGGAGAAGCCCCAGCAACTTACTTGTTTTCAATAGCACAGAACCAAGGGGACATTTTAAAAGATCTCACACATCACTCCACCACCACTTCACTTAATTAAAGATAATGAGGCAATCTCTTTAGCAGCCCAACTGCAGTCCATTGCCCCACATATGCCTCTTTGGGACTCAGTTGTTTTATTCTTGTTTATCATTCCCACAGTGGTTGTGTAGTTGTGTGAATATCCCAATAACCAAAGGTGTCTGGTCGCACCATTCATGGCATCAGGGGTGACCCTAGGAACAATGGGTGGGTGCTGTCAGACATGCCATCCATTACCAAAGGTTTGCCACACATGCCACTAAAGTGGGAGTGTGATGAGCCGAGAGCCTTTTCTGGCTCCTGCCTGGGCATTTTCAGTATCTTTCCCGTCCAAAGTCTGTTGCCCTTTGGGAACCCTATGCCAGTCTCTCCAGATTCACAGGTACGGGGTCCTTCCAATTAAGTGGACAGTGAGTCTCTAAGAGAATCTGCAGTGGTCTGGCTGGTTTATGGTGATTAGCTCTGGCTATCCCTTTGGTCCATATTTATCTTCAATCCCTCCCTGCAGCCATCGGCTTGTGCCGGGTCCGACAAGTGCTTATGGGTGGTGGAGGCAATGGGCAATGTTGCACCTCCAGTGGGAGAAAGGGAAATCCAGTGTTTTTTTTTCCATAGATTCATAGATTCTAGGACTGGAAGGGACCTCGAGAGGTCATC
>NW_020692319.1:0-2678 GCF_002925995.2 Terrapene triunguis
GGAATGGGCAAGGACGTTGCTAATTATGTCCGGTCTTGTGAGGTGTGCCAACGAGTGGGAAAGCCCCAAGACCAGGTTAAAGCCCCTCTCCAGCCACTACCCATAATTGAGGTCCCATTTCAGCGAGTAGCTGTGGATATTCTGGGTCCTTTCCCAAAGAAGACACCCAGAGGAAAGCAGTACGTACTGACTTTCATGGATTTTGCTACCCGATGGCCGGAAGCTGTACCCTTAAGCAACACCAAGGCTAAAAGTGTGTGCCAGGCATTAGCAGACATTTTTGCCAGGGTAGGTTGGCCCTCCGACATCCTTACAGATTCGGGAACTAATTTCCTGGCAGGGAACATGAAAACCCTGTGGGAAGCTCATGGGGTGAATCACTTGGTTGCCACCCCTCATCACCATCAAACCAATGGTCTGGTGGAGAGGTTTAATGGAACTTTGGGGGCCATGATACGTAAATTCGTAAATGAACACTCCAATGATTGGGACCTAGTGTTGCAGCAGTTGCTTTTTGCCTACAGGGCTGTACCACATCCCAGTTTAGGGTTTTCACCATTTGAACTTGTGTATGGCCGCGAGGTTAAGGGGCCATTACAGTTGGTGAAGCAGCAATGGGAGGGGTTTACGCCTTCTCCAGGAACTAACATTCTAGACTTTGTAAGCAACCTACAAAACACCCTCCGACACTCTTTAGCCCTTGCTAAAGAAAACCTAAAGGATGCTCAGGAAGAGCAAAAGGCCTGGTATGATAAACATTCCAGAGAACGGTCCTTCAAAGTAGGAGACCAAGTCATGGTCTTAAAGGCGCTCCAGGCCCATAAAATGGAAGCGTCGTGGGAAGGACCATTCACGGTCCAGGAGCGCCTAGGAGCTGTTAACTATCTCATAGCCTCCCCCACCTCCAACATAAAGCCTAAGGTATACCATGTTAATTCTCTTAAGCCCTTTTATTCCAGAGGGTTAAACGTTTGCCAGTTTACAGCCCAGGAAACAGATGACGCAGAGTGGCCTGCAGGTGTCTACTACGAAGGAACAAGGAATGGTGGCGTGGAAGAGGTGAACCTCTCCACGACCCTGGGACGTCTGCAGCGACAGCAGATCAAGGAGCTGTGCACAAGCTTTGCACCGATTTTCTCAGCCACTCCAGGACGGACCGAACGGGCATACCACTCCATTGACACAGGTAATGCTCACCCAATTAGAACCCCACCCTACCGGGAGTCACCTCATGCCCAAGCTGCTATACAAAGGGAGATCCAGGACATGCTACAGATGGGTATAATCTGCCCCTCTAACAGTGCATGGGCATCTCCAGTGGTTCTAGTTCCCAAACCAGATGGGGAAATACGCTTTTGCGTGGACTACCGTAAGCTAAATGCTGTAACTCGTCCTGACAACTATCCAATGCCACGCACAGATGAGCTATTGGAAAAATTGGGACATGCCCAATTCATCTCTACTTTAGACTTAACCAAAGGGTACTGGCAAGTACCACTAGATGAACCCGCTAAGGAAAGGTCAGCCTTCGTCACCCAGGCAGGGGTGTACGAATTCAATGTACTCCCTTTCGGGTTGCAAAATGCACCCGCCACCTTCCAAAGACTTGTAGATGGTCTCCTAGCGGGATTGGGAGAATCTGCAGTTGCCTACCTCGATGATGTGGCCATTTTTTCTGATTCATGGACAGAACACCTGGAGCACCTGGAAAAAGTCTTCGAGCGCATCCGACAGGCAGGACTAACTGTTAAGGCTAAAAAGTGTCAAATAGGCCAAAACAGGGTGACTTACTTGGGGCACCAGGTGGGTCAAGGAACTATAAATCCCCTACAGGCCAAAGTGGATGCTATCCAAAAGTGGCCGGTTCCAAAGTCCAAGAAACAGGTCCAATCCTTCTTAGGCTTGGCCGGATATTATAGGCGATTTGTACCACACTACAGCCAAATCGCCGCCCCGCTGACAGACTTAACCAGAAAGAAACAGCCAAATGCAGTTCAGTGGACTGATAAGTGTCAAAAGGCCTTTAACCAGCTTAAGGCAACACTCATGTCTGACCCTGTGCTAAGGGCCCCAGACTTTGACAAACCGTTCCTAGTAACCACAGATGCTTCCGAGAGAGGCGTGGGAGCAGTTTTAATGCAGGAAGGACCGGATCAAGAATTCCATCCTGTCGTGTTTCTCAGCAAGAAACTGTCTGAGAGGGAAAGCCACTGGTCAATCAGCGAAAAGGAATGCTACGCCATTGTGTACGCGCTGGAAAAGCTACGCCCATATGTTTGGGGACGGCGTTTCCAACTACAAACAGACCATGCTGCGCTACAGTGGCTTCATACCGCCAAGGGAAATAACAAAAAACTTCTTCGGTGGAGTTTAGCTCTCCAAGATTTTGATTTTGAAATACAACACATTTCGGGAGCTTCTAACAAAGTGGCTGATGCACTCTCCCGGGAAAGTTTCCCAGAGTTAACTGGTTAACAATTGTTCTTGGAATGAAACATTGTTAGTTTTTATATAATCAGTAGTATGTCTTATTAACTCTGTTTTCTCCTAAAACTCCAGGAAGAAATCACAGCCAGTGTGGAACCGAACGTCCAACACTATCTGTGATTTGGGGGGCGTGTCATAACTATGAAGGGAAGGGTAACAGCTCTCTGTGTACAGAGACTCCAAATCCTTTT
>NW_020692319.1:2688-3382 GCF_002925995.2 Terrapene triunguis
CCCTACATTTGAACCCTAAAGTTCAAAGTGGGGATCCAGCCTTGACATGGTGGCATAGCGGTGGAGATCGTTTTAACCCAAAAGCCAGTAAGAGATTTTTTTTTTTTTCCTTCTAGCTGCTTGGAGAGCAGAGCTGAATGTAGATGCATATCTTATCTCTCCTTGCCTGAAGGCAGAGGTGTTAAGTTTTTTTTAACGAGGTCCTTTGTTAAGAGAAGGGTTCAAAGGGAGCAAACTTTGACTAACTGGTAAAGGTAATCTACAGGCTGAAGTGTTTTTTTTTCTTTTTACATCCTCGGGAGTAGCTTGTTAGAAAGTCTCTGTTAACTCAGCAGCAGCCAGAGCTAAGTACACATCCCAGTCTCAGTCAACTGCAGAGGGTGTGACCCAGCACAAGAAAACAGGAAAATGACTGCCAAAGAACTAACTAAAAAAATAGAACTGGCCAGACTAGAAGCAGAAGAAAACGAGAGAAAACATCAGAGACTGCTTGAAATTAAAAAACTCGAGGCAGAGCAGCATGAAAGAGAAGAAAAAGCGAAACAGGAGGCCCATGAAAGAGAAGAAAAAGCCAAACAGGAGGCCCACAAGAGAGAGATGGAACTGGAAGCAGCAAGGACTAGGCAGGATGCAGCAGACCATCCTAACAACTCCTCTCCAGGTACCACTTCCCATCCCAGGAAATTCCCCACCT
>NW_020692320.1:0-2582 GCF_002925995.2 Terrapene triunguis
AAAAAGGGAAAGCAAAGCTCATTTATGCAGTCTGCTAATGTACTCTCTAAAAATTTCAGAAACTTCATCAAACGATTAACTGGAAAATCCTCATCTGATTGGAACAGTAAAATTGTTCATCATCCCAGACAAAGTGATGGCCACAACTGCGGACCACTCATCTTAAAGGTATTGAATAACACATTGCCATTATTATTTGTTATGTTTGTGTAATTATCCATGGTGAAAGTAAATGCCGGAGATTACCAGTGGGCACTGCACCAGCGTCCTTGCCAAGGTGTGTTGGGTGGGCTTGTGGCCCCCAGAAGGGATGGGGTCTCCAGCGGAAGCTGCGGTGCTGGGAGGCCAGATTCCACCAGCCAGCCCTTCCTCACAGCTGCTGCTGCAGTGGCCAGGAGAACCAGGCCCTTGTAAATCGCCGGAACCCAGGGCACATTTTGCTCCCCCACTGTTGGCAGCCCTGCCAGGAGCATCCAACAGCATTGCCGGACCCTATGGCAGGGCCGCTGATGCGGGGGGGAGGGTACTAAAGGGGGCAGCGACATTAAAGCATAAAGCACTACCACAGCGGAAGTGTAACGTCAGCCGTGTAAGGGCTGGTACAAGTGGCTGGGTCTTACCGGTATGCTGAACCGGCCCACTTTCACCTCTGGTAATTATGATGTTTATTCTAAATATCAGTGTTGTTAGTTTGCAGAAGCGTATTTGGAGCACAAAGACATCAGTATGGTAGAAACAACACAAAAGGCTAATACTGCGTTTAGAAGACATATAGCAATTCTTCTAATGAAGGAGTCAGGTAATTACTTTCTACCGTGTACTGTTGTCTCATTAGGCACATGTGAAGATAACATGAAGAGTGGAATTATGTCACATAGCAGACAGTTATCTTAATACCCCTAAAGTGGGATCTCTCACAGGTTTGGTTCTGTAATGGTGACTATGAACCAATAATATCCTTAAGTACACAAAAATTTGAATCAGGTGAATGATGATTGCTATTGATCGGCCAGCTAAATGAAATTGGCATTTTTAGATACAGAGGCAGTAAACAAAAAATTTGAGAAAATATGAGTCACAAAAAAGGAAAAGATACGTTCAAACCATTGACTGGATTAAAATATTGACATTAATTAATAAATGAAGATTTGCATTTTCAGTTTGGTCATAATGTATTCATCATTTGATAACGATATATATATTTTTAAGAAAACGTGGAAGACTACTGCATATACTGCAACCTCGTCAACTGTGAAAAGGAAAGTGAGGATTGCACGATGGTAAGAAACATAGAATTATATGAGAAATAAATGCCATAACCTGCCTAAGGATCATGATTCTTGTAAAAAAATCCACATCAGTAAACATTTTCTTCATGCTGATAGGCATACATACGTTAGGTAATGCTGACATGTGGAAGGAATAGCATGAGTGAATGAAAAGTATGTGTAACATTATAACTTCTGTGATTTCATTTCTTAATTGTTACTTATCAAAGGTCCAGTGTGATTCTTGCAAGAGGTGGGCACATTTGCCCTGCATTACAGAAGGAACCAATCAAGACTACCTGCCTGATGACAAGAAAGAGTACAACTGCAAAAAATGTGCATAGTTCACTTCTTTACCCCCCCCCCAAAAAAATTGTTTAAATGCCTCTGGTTCAAAACATAATGCAACCAAAAGACATTTTTCATGTTTATACCAGATTATAATAATAAATGTTATTTACTTTAAAAAATTGTTCTCTGTATTTGTGTCCATGTATATGATGCAAATTGGAAGAGTAAAGTAAAAAAATGAAAGTGGTCTCACCTTGGGCTCAGGGGCATGCTCTGTACCCCCAAACCTTACCTCCCTTTTCACGGATTCACACACAAAAAAGTGAAACAGCATGCCTCAATCATGCAATAGATCAATTTGGCACATTAGCCAGGAGGAAGCAGACCGTGAGTGTTTTCGACCACAAACCCCATCCCTCCCGTTTTGCAACCATCCCCCAGAGGAAGCAGAGCGTGAGTGTTTTCGACCACAAACCCCATCCCTCCCGTTTTGCAACCATGCCCCCAGAGGAAGCAGACCGGGAGTGTTTTCGACCACAAACCCCATCCCTCCCGTTTTGCAACCATGCCCCCAGAGGAAGCAGACCGGGAGTGTTTTCGACCACAAACCCCATCCCTCCTGTTTGGCAACCATCCCTGGACCAGTGACAGGTGCATGAGCAGCCAAGTCATTGGAAATAAGCAAGGAGAAGCCAGTGGAAAAAATGAAAGGGGCCACTGTGGTCTCACCTTGGGCTCAGGGGCATGCTCCGTACCCGCAAACCCTACCTCCCTTTTCACAAATTCAATGAAAGGGGCCACTCTGGTCAGGAAGCAGATTGGGATTGTTTCTGACCACATACCCCATCCCTCCTGATTCGCAACCCCATGGACAGCGGTAGCAAGTTAACAAACTGTTTCACAAACTGCAACGCTGCATGGCAGAAACCGCACCCAGTTGCAAAAGGGGAGGGTTGCATTTCGTACTGATACACTTGTGGCCAGGGGAGGTGGAGCAGCGCCCTGCAGTGCGATGGGTTTATC
>NW_020692321.1:0-5182 GCF_002925995.2 Terrapene triunguis
AAACTGATGGAGTAGAAAGGGTCCAGCTTTAGCCCCCAGCTCAGCCAATCAGCATTGAGATTCTGCGGGGCGGGAGGCTGAGGGGTCTCACCACATGGCCCAAAGGATGGCCCAGCTCACCAGTGGGGATCACTCTCAGAGCACTCTTCCTGTCCCATGGCTTTGTGAGGGCCTCCCACAATGAGGGCTGGAGAGCAGCCCCCTCCTCGCCTGTGGAGGGAGGGAAGAAGGTGTTGGGGACCCCCCCCTAGGCATAGCTACCAGGTAACTCGGGAGAGTGGAAGACCAAAGTGTCGATGAAGCTCTTTTGCTCTGGGCCTAGCGGAACCCCCAGACTCCATCTTGTGAACTCTCACTTACTTCTGTGTGTAATGCTTACAGGCTACAGCAAAAATGTATTGGTCAGCGTTTTTAGCAGATGGCTTCAGTTTCACTCACACTAGCAGAAATAATAGAGATAAGAAAAAGGAATAGTTAGTTTTGCAGATGTCTAACTCAAGGCCGCAGAGACTGGGAAAGTTTTCTCACAGGCGTATGGGAACTTTTCTAATTGTAACGGCTAGAGAAGGGAGGGGTGGGAGGAATACTAGGGAGTTAACAGACAGAGGCTTACATAGAAACTGCTTGAAGTATAAAAAAGTAAAAGCTGTGTGTATTTGTGGCACTGGATTTGAGACATGCTGGTCTCCTAGTGTCATTTCAGAGCTCTGGAATAAACTTGGCTTGCTTTCTCCCCTCGGTGTCTTTATTGGTGCTAAGCACACCGGGCCAACGGACCCTTTGAAGTCCGCCTCGAGCCCCTCAGGCGGTGACAAACTGATGCAGAGAGGGGAAGGGAACTGACCCCAAGGCCACACCTGGGAGTCTGTATCATAAGACATACGCACAACGACACCGTGCTAAGGTCGTACAAGCAACCTTCATTCTAGTGTTTCCTAACGTTTAAAGGCCTGGTCTGCACACAGTTCTTGGTAGTTCTATAACTATTTTGGGTAGGGATGCATTTATTTACATCTCCCTTAATAGTTGTCCCAGCACAACTTCTACTGTGCACACACTTATATCCTCATACAAGTGTCTTACACCAATATAGCTTATTCCCCTCACTGTACCGGTATAAAGCACCGTTATACTGATATGACTGTCCCCATACTGGGGTGTGGAAGCAGAAAAAGAACTGTCAGAAAAGAACTGCAATGCATGACAGTTTGTTAGCAAGAGTCAGGCTAACTGTAGGCCTGATAACGCGAGATTTGTAGAAGCGAGGATTGTGTGAGGCGGGTGAGAAAGTACTGTGTGAGAAGTTATTGTGACCTTGTATAGATAAGGTGTAGAAAATATTGTATGTTGGCAAGAGTCAAAACAAGTAAGGAATTAAGATATCAAGATGGCCTATGTATAACAAAATGCAGCTGTCCCTCATTATTTCTGTAATGAAAGGTATAAATGCTTGCTGTAATTAGGTACCGGGGAGCGAGACCTGCTTAGCTCTCTCCCTCTGCACAATTGTGAGAGTTAATAAAGCTTCTGACTTGCTGTACCCATACAAAAAGTGAGAACTCAGTTTTTCTCCGACAATTTGGGGGCTCCTCCGGGATGGCAACGCCCACAGAGGCACCGGCAGTTGCTACGGATTGTTCCCCTTCGAACCCCATGGCGCCACAATAGAGGTAGGAGACCTTTTGAAATCTCTATTGGGGTGTCGGAGGAGGACTGTCCGTGGGGCCGTCTGTCCCTGTTGGGCTCACGCCATCCGAACTTATTGACTGTGCAGCAAGGTCAGATGCTGAGCGGCGTAGGGGAATTGTTTGCCGCCCCCTGTATGCATATGCGAGGTGCATAGGATTGCACCTGTGTTGAGGGGTTGTTACTGCCTCAGCAGGAGGGGTTTTTACCGCCTCATAGTCCAGACAGAGGGGTTGTTTACCGCCTCAAGAGGGGTTTTTACCGCCTCGAGTGATGCATCGAGGTACTTGGGAATAGTACCTGAGGTACTTGGGAATAGTACCTGGAGTAAGGCCTTGGTGTGTGTGTGGTGTGTGTGTGTGTACACCAGTGTGAATTGAGTGTTACCGGAAGACGCCCAGAGTACTCTGCGAAGTCTTTTGGCTCGTGACCAGAACTACTCTAACGCAAGCCCAGTAACTAGAGGATCTTTTAGGAGATCCGATCCACGGTACGCTAACTCGGCCTGGCATTGTACGGCGAGGAGGCTGTCTGGGTCTAGGAGTGTGTGAACCCATCTTCCCTCCCCTTTTCCTCTCCGTGTGAGCCACTGACAGTCTGACCATCTCACTGGATGCAACAGAGTATGCAGCGCCGTCTCTCTGAGATTAGCCGACGCTCTTTGCTGAAGGGAGGTGTAGGAGGTCATGGCTATCCTCGTTAGTCTCTCCTGTGTGAGTACCCTGTAGGGAGAGATCCTTAGTTTATAAGCCGCTAGCGCGGACAGGGCATCCTCCTCCCTGTGTGTGTGATTGGAAAATGGGTGGGGGACAGTCTAAGCATTCCCTCTCACCCCCTAAGGGTACCCCAGCTTATTTCATGTACGTACATTATGGTCCAACAACCTGCAGGTATTTAGAGAATTGGAATCATTACACGCGTGAAAATTCATCTAAACAATGCCCACTAGAAGGTACCTTCAATCTAGATAAGATCATACATCTCAGAGAAGCTTTTAATCACCAAAAAGCCTCTGACACACAATGGGAGCAATTTGTCTATTGAGGAAAGGAACGGGTTAATTTGAAATTCAGCTTGGTCCAGAGATAAAGAGAAAGTTAATCTGCGTTCAAGGTCAAGAATCAATGCAGACCAGGCTAAGTACAAAGAAAAACTGCTTTCGGCCCCAGCTGGCTGTGAAAAAATTTAGACATAGTCAAACCAAAGGCAATACAAGTTACAGTGCTGAGATTACATTTGCAAAGCTTAACTGTCCAGTGAGATCCAACAGTCTGCCTTTGCGACCCTGGAGCCGGCGTGGTTTGGGGACGCTGAAGAAGCCACAGGCAACCGGCCTGGACTGGAATCACTGAAAAGACGCCCCAGGAGACCTCAGGGTGTAAAAGAACTGCCCTCCCAAGAGAGGAAGCAAGTTGGAGATTGCACAGCGCCTTCTCTCAACGTTATACACAGATGTGGCCAGTCTGGACGTACGTGTGTGAGTATGACAGTGTGCCCACTCTCAGCCGCAGTAAGTCTGAGAGCCGGAGAGGGATTTAGCATTCCTGTCTCCACCCCGGTTGACCGGGAAGGGTGTCAGGTGGATCTACCCCAGTCGTAGCAGGACTGGGCAATAGAGAAGTTGGAGAAATAGGAAGAGTTGTGTACTTGATAACTAGAATTGAGCAATTAAGAGCATAGATCATGAACCAGGCAGCAACTCAAACCTATGCCCAGGGCAAGTTGCAAGCCTTGAGACAGGACTTCCAGGCAGAAAAGGAAGCACTAGCTAAGCAAGTACCGGTCCTTCAGGAACTTGTCAGAATTTAACCATTTGTGTTTGCATATGGTGTAAGAGCAGTGTGTTTGCCACAAGAGAAAATTGAAATTGAATAGTTAAACGCCAATGGGCCATGCGTTTTGCCCAAGTGGCAAGCCTCACGAGGGAGGACTCGGGTAGCCTTGTGAGTAAGAATGTTTAAGAGAAGAGACCAGGAAGGGTGGGGGCTAGTTGAGAAGCCCACCCTCCTATCTAAATTGGTAGTGAAAAAGCCGGTGCCCATGGAAGGGACGGTTCAGCGAGAAAAGCAGGATCGGGCCCAAGCGGGCAGGCAACAGATAGAGAGATTGGAAAACAGGTTGGAAATTTTGAGGGCATAGTGCAAGGAAAGGAGTAAGTAATTATAAGCATGGGGATTTCAAATCCCCAGGACAATAATTGGAATGGTAAAATCTGAGTTGATTGGGTGTTGTTTTGGGAGACAAGCAAGTGATTTAAGAAAAGAGAGTGAGAAGTTAACTCTGTAGTTGCTAGAGGGAATCAAGCAGTGAAACTTGGTAGGAATGTCTGTTAGTAATTCAGGCAAGAGGTTATTTAAGTGGAATTATTCGACTATGAATACGTTAGTTTAATTTGCTGAAGAACACTCCTGCTGTGTACAATCTGTGTTTTATAAGTTTGAGATGAATTGGTATTGTTTTAACGTTGCAAAACTGAGAATACTTTTGCCAGACACAGGAAACTAGTGTTGTTTAAGGTATTTAGCATTTAATCCTTAAGGTGACTTAATACTTTACAAGATTTAAAATGTTTTAACTAAAGACCAAAGGTTGTGGCTGCAGCAGGGTAGTCAAAGCCAGGAGAATAAAAAATTTGAATTTGTTTTTGGGTAACAAAATAGCAGATAAAAGATCTGGGAAAAAGAGAGAGAAGGACAGTGCCCCTGGCTCTGTGTGGTCGAGCTGTCACTTTACTAGGGGTGCATAGAGATTTTGTAAGCACAAAAGAAACAGTTACACCTTGTGTAGAAATTGATGTGGCTAATGTTGTGGAAATTGAATTGTGGAGAGGATGTGCATTTTCCCCAGAACATGTGCAGTGTATATTGTAGCAGAGGTAAAAGAAATGCAAACCTACCAATATAGGTTGTGTTGTCTTTTTCAGATCACTGTGTGTTTGAAAGCAGAAGTTAGAAGTAAAAGGCAATCAAAAGTTTGGGAAAGTTAATTGTGTCCCTTTTAAAGTAAGAATCTTTAAGCTGTGGATAGCTTTGGATCTGGAAGCAAGCCAGAAAGCATCTGTATTAATGCAATTTTCTAACTAATAAGGTAGAAGCCACTGAAACCTGGGCTGCCTATGAAACAAATACAAGGAAATATGGGGTAATTCCTCTGTTTTGCCTGAAATCAACAAGAGTATGTGTATATAAAGGAAATATATTAAGCAATGACTAACTACCCAGAAGGGGTAGACCTCTGTTCTTTTGTCTTTCAGATCATCAGAAAAAACGGATGCCAGCTGAACAGCATTCAATGTACCATGCATTTACTGGTACAATAGGAATTATTTTTGTGCTCTTTGTCCTGTCTTGTGGTGTTTGTCTTGTGGCCAGAATTGTTGGGTTTAATATTTTCATAAGACAGTCTAGTTCAAAATTAAATTGATTGCAACTGCTTTGGAGGACAGGGTTATAATTCAAAATGATCTGGACAAATTGGAGAAATGGTCTGAGTTAAA
>NW_020692322.1:0-1169 GCF_002925995.2 Terrapene triunguis
CAAAAGGCAAAAAACTATTATGTACATAGTTTAGTCCTATTCAGTGTGTACTCGGCATTTCTTGGCTTGTCTCTTGTATTCATTAAATGGAGCATCTCTTGTCACTGTCCAGCAATAGTCTGCAAGCATTGATGGGCTCCATTTGCCCTGATAGCATTTCTCCATTGTTGCAATGTCCTGGTGAAATCGCTTGCCATGCTCGTCGCTCACTGCTCCGCAGTTCGGTGGAAAAAAATCTAGATGAGAGTGCAAAAAATGTATCTTTAGTGACATGTTGCAACCAAGGCTTTTGTATGCCTTGAGGAGGTTTTCCACCACCAACCTGTAGTTGTCTGCCTTGTTGTTTCCGAGAAAATTTATTGCCACTAACTGGAAGGCTTTCCATGCCGTCTTTTCCTTGCCACGCAGTGCATGGTCAAATGCATCATCTCGAAGAAGTTCACGAATCTGAGGACCAACAAAGACACCTTCCTTTATCTTAGCTTCACTTAACCTTGGAAATTTTCCACGGAGGTACTTGAAAGCTGCTTGTGTTTTGTCAATGGCCTTGACAAAGTTCTTCATCAGACCCACCTTGATGTGTAAGGGTGGTAACAAAATCTTCCTTGATTCAACAAGTGGTGAATGCTGAACACTTTTCCTCCCAGGCTCCAATGACTGTCGGAGTGGCCAATCTTTCTTGATGTAATGGGAATCTCTTGCACGATTATCCCATTCGCAGAGAAAACAGCAGTACTTTGAGTATCCAGTCTGCAGACCAAGCAAGAGAGCAACAACCTTCAAATCGCCACAAAGCTGCCACTGATGTTGGTCATAGTTTATGCACCTCAAAAGTTGTTTCATGTTGTCATAGGTTTCCTTCATATGGACTGCATGACCAACTGGAATTGATGGCAAAACATTGCCATTATGCCGTAAAACAGCTTTAAGACTCGTCTTCGATGAATCAATGAACAGTCTCCACTCATCTGGATCGTGAACAATGTTGAGGGCTGCCATCACACCATCGATGTTGTTGCAGGCTACAAGATCACCTTCCATGAAGAAGAATGGGACAAGATCCTTTTGACAGTCACGGAACATGGAAACCCTAACATCACCTGCCAGGAGATTCCACTGCTGTAGTCTGGAGCCCAACAGCTCTGCCTTACTCTTGGGTAGTTCCAAAT
>NW_020692323.1:0-1693 GCF_002925995.2 Terrapene triunguis
ACACACATACAGAGAGCATGAACAGGTGGGAGTTGTCTTACCAACTCTGAGAGGCCAATTAAGTAGCAGAAAAAAAAACTTTTGAAGTGATAATCAAGATGGCTCAGTACAGACAGTTTGATAAGAAGCAAGTGTGAGAATACTTACAAGGGGAGATAGAATCAATGTTTGTAATGGCTCAGCCATTCCCAGTCCTTATTTAATCCTGAGTTGATTGTGTCTAGTTTGCATATCAATTCCAGCTCAGCAGTCTCTGGTTGGAGTCTGTTTTTGAAGTTTTTCTGTTTTAAGATAGCCACCCGCAGGTCTGTCATAGAATGGCCAGACAGGTTAAAGTGTTCTCCCACTGGTTTTTGAGTATTATGATTCCTGATGTCAGATTTCTGTCCATTAATTCTTTTGCATAGAGACTGTCCGGTTTGGCCAATGTACATGGCAGAGGGGCATTGCTGGCACATGATGGCATATATCACATTGGTAGATGTGCAGGTGAACGAGCCCCTGATGGTATGGCTGATGTGATTAGGCCCTATGATGATGTCACTTGAATAGATATGTGGACAGAGTTGGCATCGGGCTTTGTTACAAGGATAGGTTCCTGGGTCAGTGTTTTTGTTCAGTGATGTGTGGTTGCTGGTGAGTATTTGCTTTAGGTTGGGGGGTTGTCTGTAAGCGAGGACAGGTCTGTCTCCCAAGATCTGTGAGAGTGAAGGATCATCTTTCAGGATAGGTCGTAGATCTCTGATGATGCGCTGGAGAGGTTTCAGTTGGGGGCTGAAGGTGACAGCTAGTGGCGTTCTGTTATTTTCTTTGTTGGCCCTGTCTTGTAGGAGGTGACTTCTGGGTACTCGTCGGGCTCTGTCAATCTGTTTTTTCACTTCAGCAGGTGGGTATTGTAGTTTTAAGAATGCTTGATAGAGATCTTGTAGGTGCTTGTCTCTATCTGAGGGAGTAGAGCAAATGCGGTTATATCTTAGAGCTTGGCTGTAGACAATGGATCGTGTGGTGTGTCCTGGATGGAAGCTGGAGGCATGTAGGTAAGTGTAGCGGTCAGTAGGTTTCCAGTATAGGGTGGTATTTATGTGACCATCGCTTATTAGCACAGTAGTGTCCAGGAAATGGACCGCTTGTGTGGATTGATCTAGGCTGAGGTTGATGGTGGGATGGAAATTATTGAAATCATGGTGGAATTCCTCAAGGGCTTCTTTTCCATGGGTCCAGATGATGAAGATGTCATCAATGTAGCGCAAGTAGAGTAGGGGCGTTAGAGGACGAGAGCTAAGGGAGCGTTGTTCTAAGTTAGCCATAAAAATGTTGGCATACTGTGGGGCCATGCGGGTACCCATAGCAGTGCCGCTGACTTGAAGGTTTATATTGTCCCCAAATGTGAAATAGTTGTGGGTGAGGACAAAGTCACAGAGTTCAGCCACCAGGTTAGCTGTGACATTATCGGGGATACTGTTCCTGATAGCTTGTAGTCCATCTTTGTGTGGAATGTTGGTGTAGAGGGCTTCTACGTCCATAGTGGCCAGGATGGTGTTTTCTGGAAGATCACCGATGGATTGTAGTTTCCTCAGGAAGTCAGTGGTGTCTCGAAGATAGCTAGGAGTGCTGGTAGCGTAGGGTCTGAGGAGAGAGTCCACATAACCAGACAAGCCTGATGTTAGGGTGCCAATGCCTGAGATGATGGGGC
>NW_020692324.1:0-6036 GCF_002925995.2 Terrapene triunguis
CCTTGGTGCAGTCCTGTTTATTTACTGAATTCTCCCACACAGTCCTGCGCCCCTGCACCAACCAGAACAATCAGCAGCTGACCGTTTCCTTGCTCAGAAATCCCAAAGTCTGCCTCTGTAGCCGGTCCTGTGTCCCAAGGAGCTCAGCTCCTCACGGCCATGCTCACAACTCCTGCCCTTCCTGTCTGCTGCCTTTCTGCCTTGTAGCCTATAGGATTAACCAGCTTGCTTACATACATATATCTTTTCTTATAGTTTAAGTATATGGTTTATTATGATAGGTTTATAGATTTATATTAAAGTAAGTTCAGCTGTAATTCAAGGGACCTACAGGCCATATCCTGTATGTTGAGCTAAGGCAAAGTTAGCATATCTATGTCTGGTACCTTTCACCCAGATAGCAAAGTCAACACACACATGTCTGGGACCTTTCACCTAGATAAATAGATAATGGTAGAATGGCATAGGGGGGGTTCCAAGTCTGTACCCTAAAACTTAACAGGTACACCACAAGGAAAGAACCGAAAGAACCGGGAAACAAAAATAACATATGTGTGTATATTCTAATGTCATTAATATGTATGTACATGTCATCAATACGTACAAGCATACTAGCCTATGGAGTAAGTGTACCCTAACATTTTTGTGGGTAAGAAATGAAGTTTGTGCATAAAAGGAGGGTTCAAATACCTGTGCCCTATAAAAGAGGGCCTTGCGAGAGAGGCTCTACTTGTTTTTGTTAGAACTTTCTAAGTTCCAAGGGGCTAGGCAAAGCTTAGTTTCCTTAAGATTTTGTTCTTAGTTTTGTTTATTAGGTTTTAATTTTAAGTTTAAGCGTATGTCTACACTACGAAATTAGGTCGAATTTATAGAAGCCGGTTTTATAGAAATCGGTTTTATACAGTCGATTGTGTGTGTCCCCACATAAAATGCTCTAAGTGCATTAAGTCGGCGGACTGCGTCCACAGTACCGAGGCTAGCGTCGACTTCCGGAGCGTTGCACTGTGGGTAGCTATCCCACAGTTCCCGCAGTCTCCGCCGCCCATTGGAATTCTGGGTTGAGATCCCAATGCCTGATGATGCAAAAACAGTGTCGCGGGGGGTTCTGGGTACATGTCGTCAGGCCCCTCCCCCTCCGTCAGAGCAATGGCAGACAATCGATTCGCACCTTTTTACCTGGGTTACCTGTGCAGACGACATACCACGGCAAGCATGGAGCCCGCTCAGCTCAGCTCACCATCACCATATGTCATCTGGGTGCCGGCAGACGTGGTACTGCATTGCTACACAGCAGCCGCTAATTGCCTTTTGGCAGTAGATGGTGCAGTATGACTGGTACCCGTCATCGGCTATCTTGGTGCTGGCAGATGTGGGGCTGCATTGCTACACAGTAGCAGCTCCTTGCCTTTTGGCAGTGGATGGTGTATTACGACTGGTATCCGTCATTGTAATATTCCTCAGTGAGTTCAATCAGAGGCACCTGGGCAGACATGTTTTGTCTCCTGGAGACTCAGTCCTGCCGGCAGTCCTATTGAACCGTCTTGACGATGATGGCTAGCAATCGTAGTACAGTATCTTCTGCCAAGCACCGAGAAGATGCCGATGGCTATCAGTCTGCTGCCAGCTTAAGATGTAAAAAATAGATGGACCAGATTTGTTCTGTATTCATTTGCTTCCCCCTCCCTCCGTGAAATCAATGGCCTGCTAAAGCCAGGGACTTGAGTTCAATCTTTGGGGGGGCCATTCTGCGTGACAGTTGTTTGTGTTTCTCCCCGATGCACAGCCACCTTTGTTGATTTTAATTCCCTGCACCTGTGAGCCATGTCATCACTCGCCCCTCCCTCCCTCCATCAGACAATAGTTTCGCGCCTTTTTTCAGCCCAGACGCCATAGCACTGGGATCATGGAGCCCGCTCAGATCACCGCGGCAATTATGAGCACTATGAACATCACGCGCATTGTCCTGGAGTATATGCAGAGCCAGAACATGCCAAAGCAAAACGAGGCGAGGAGGCGATTGCAGCGATTGCAGCGTGACGACGAGAATGATGAGGAAATTGACATGGACATAGACCTCTCCCAAAGTACAGGCCCCAGCAATGTGCAAATCATGGTGTTACTGGGGCAGGTTCATGCCGTGGAACGCCGATTCTGGGCCCGGGAAACAAGCACAGACTGGTGGGACCGCGTCATGTTGCAGGTGTGGGACGATTCCCAGTGGTTGCGAAACTTTCGCATGCGTAAGGGCACTTTCATGGAACTTTGTGACTTGCTTTCCCCTGCCCTGAAGTGCCAGAATACCAGGATGAGAGCAGCCCTCACAGTTGAGAAGTGAGTGGCGATAGCCCTGTGGAAGCTTGCAACGCCAGACAGCTACCGGTCAGTCAGGAATCAATTTGGAGTGGGCAAATCTACTGTGGGGGCTGCTGTGATCCAAGTAGCCAACGCAAGACCTGCTGATATCAAGGGTAGTGACTCTGGGAAACGTGCAGGTCATAGTGGATGGCTTTGCTGCAATGGGATTCCCAAACTGTGGTGGGGCGATAGACGGAACCCATATCCCTATCTTGTCACCGGAGCACCAAGCCACCGAGTACATAAACCGCAAGGGGTACTTTTCAATGCTGCTGCAAACCCTGGTGGATCACAAGGGACGTTTCACTAACATCAACGTGGGATGGCCGGGAAAGGTACATGATGCTCACGTCTTCAGGAACTCTGGTCTGTTTCAAAAGCTGGAGGAAGGGACTTTCTTCCCTTACCAGAAAATAACCGTTGGGGATGTTGAAATGCCTATCGTTATCCTTGGGGACCCAGCCTACCCCTTAATGCCATGGCTCATGAAGCCGTACACAGGCAGCCTGGACAGTAGTCAGGACCTGTTCAAATATAGGCTGAGCAAGTGCTGAATGGTGGTGGAATGTGCACTGGCGCAGTTTACTGACTCGGATAGACCTCAGTGAAGCCAATATTCCAATTGTTATTGCTGCTTGCTGTGCGCTCCACAATATCTGTGAGAGTAAGGGGGAGACATTTATGGCGGGGTGGGAGGTTGAGGCAAATCGCCTGGCCGTTGATTACGCGCAGCAGCACGGGGCACATCAGAGAAGCTTTGAAAACCAGTTTTGTGACTGGCCAGGCTACGGTGTGAAACTTCTGTTTGTTTCTCCTTGATGAGCTCTCCGCCCCCTCCCCCGGTTCACTCTACTTCCCTGTAAACTAACCACCCTCCCCTCCCCCCCTTCGAGCACTGCTTGCAGAGGCAATAAAGTCATTGTTACTTCACATTCATGCATTCTTTATTAATTCATCACACAACTAGGGGGATAACTGCCAAGGTAGCCCGGGAGGGGTGGGGGAGGAGGGAAGGAAAAGGACACACTGCACTTTAAAACTTTAACACTTATTGAAGGCCAGCCTTCTGATGCTTGGGCAATCATCTGGGGTGGAGTGGCTGGGTGGCCGGAGGGCCCCCCCCCGTGTTCTTGGGCATCTGGGTGAGGAGGTTATGGAACTTGGGGAGGAGGGCTGTTGGTTACACAGGGGCTGTAGCGGCAGTCTCTGCTCCTGCTGCCTTTCCTGCAGCTCAACCATACGCTGGAGCATTTCAGTTTGATGGTCCCGCAGCCAGAGCATCGACTCTTGCCTTCTGTCAGCAAGCTGACGCCACCTATCCTCTTCAGCCCGCCACTTGCTCTGTTCATCCCGCGATTCAGCCCACCACCTCTCCTCTCATTCATATTGTGCTTTTTTGCACTCTGACATTGACTGCCTCCACGCATTCTGCTGTGCTCTGTCAGCATGGGAGGACAACTGGAGCTCCGAGAACATATCATCCCGAGTCCACCGTTTTCTCCTTCTAATCTTCACTAGCCTCTGCGAAGGAGAAACGTTTGCAGCTGGTGGAGGAGAAGGGAGAGGTGGTTAAAAAAGACACATTTTAGAGAACAATGGGTACACTCTTTCACGTTAAATTTTGCTGTTCACATTACACAGCACATGTGCTTTCCTTACAAGGTCGCATTTTTCCTCTTATATTGAGGGCCTGCCGGTTTGGTGTGAGAGATCACTCACGCAGTGCCAGGCAACAGAATTCGGCTTGCAGGCAGCCATGGTAAGACACAGTCTTTTGGCTTTTTTAACCTTCATAACATGTGGGAATGGTTTCAAACAGCAGCGCCCCCATTTCCCATACCAAGGACCCATTGGGTTGGCCATTTAAAATGGGTTTGCAATGTAAAAGGAGGGGCTGTGGTTTCCGGGTTAACATGCAGCACAAACCCAACTACCCCCCCCCACACCCCCAATTCTCTGGGATGATCACATCACCCCACCCCCCCACCGCGTGGCTAACAGCGGGGAACATTTCTGTTCAGCAGAGCAGGAACGGGCACCTCTGAATGTCCCCTTAATAAAATTGCCCCATTTCAACCAGGTGACCGTGAATGATATCACTCTCCTGAGGATAACAAAGAGAGATAAGGAATGGATGTTGTCTGCATGCCAGCAAACACCGGGACCATACGCTGCCATGCTATGTTATGCAATGATTCCAGACTACGTGCTACTGGCCTGGCGTGGTAAAGTGTCCTACCATGGCGGACGGGATAAGGCAGCCCTCCCCAGAAACCTTTTGCAAAGGCTTTGGGAGTACATGAAGGAGAGCTTTCTGGAGATGTCCCTGGAGGATTTCTGCTCCATCCCCATACACGTTAACAGACTTTTCCAGTAGCTGTACTGGCCGCGATTGCCAGGGCAAATTAATCATTAATCATTAAACACGCTTGCTTTTAAACCATGTGTAATATTTACAAAGGTACACTCACCAGAGGTCCCCTGTGTGCCCTCAGGGTCTTGGGTCAGTTCGGGGGTTACTGTTTCCAGGTCCAGGGTGACAAACATATCCTGGCTGTTGGGGTAACTGGTTTCTCCGCTTCCTTGCTGCTGTGAGCTATCTATGTTCTCTCCATCCTCATCTTCCTCGTCCGCCGAACCCGCTTCCCCGTTTGCAGAGAGGGACTCATAGAACACGCTTGGGCTAGTGGTGGCTGCACCCCCTAGAATGGCATGCAGCTCCGCGTAGTAGCGGCATGTTTGCGGCTCTGCCCCGGACCTTCCGTTTGCGTCTCTGACTTTGTGGTAGGCTTGCCTTAGCTCCTTAATTTTCACGCGGCACTGCCGCGCGTCCCTGTTATGGCCTCTGTCCTTCATGGCCTTGGAGATCTTTTCTAATGTTTTGCCGTTTCTTTTACTGTTTCGGAGTTCGGCGAGCACTGCTTCATCTCCCCAGATGGCGATCAGATCCTGTACCTCCCGTTCGGTCCAGGCTGGAGCTCTTCTGCGATCCTGGGACTGGGACTGGGACTCCATCATGGTTACCTGTGCTGATGGGCTCTGCATGGTCACCTGTGCTCTCCACGCTGAGCAAACAGGAAATGAAATTCAAACGTTCGCGGGGCTTTTCCTGTCTACCTGGCCAGTGCATCTGAGATGAGAGTGCTGTCCAGAGCGGTCACAATGAAGCACTGTGGGATAGCTCCCGGAGGCCAGTAATGTCGAATTCCGTCCACACTAACCCAATTCCGACCCCCTAAGGCCGATTTTATCGCTAATCCCCTTGTCGAGGTGGTGTTAGGAAACCGGTTTAAAGGGCCCTTTAAGTCGACAGAAAGGGCTTCGTAGTGTAAACGTGTCCAGGCTTAAGTCGATTTAACGCGGCTAAAGTCGACCTAAACTCGTAGTGTAGACCAGGCCTAAGAGGACTTCGGTCTCACCCCACTAGCTAACCACAAGTCTCACAAGCAATTTCCTTAGACACTCCAGTTTCCCAGTATCACCACCAGTACCACTCGTTATGGGGACAAATGGTTATGAAAACCAATACCCAAGTAAAAGAAAAAAGGTTCTCCTGATCCCAAAGGACCAAGCCCCAGACCCAGGTCAATATACAAATCAGATCTTACCCACAAATCACGCTGTTGCCAATCCTTTAGAATCTAAAATCTAAAGGTTTATTCATAAAAGGAAAAAGATAGA
>NW_020692325.1:0-29214 GCF_002925995.2 Terrapene triunguis
GCTTCACTATTGATGCCACCATAATAAAATAGAATTTTTCAGCATTTTTACCTTGCTCTTAATTGTAAATAATTGTTATTAATATTTACTTATTGGTTGAAATCCTTCCTTAATATGTCCTTTATTAATGAAATCTGCATACCATGAAGCCTTCTGTTAATCTGTTCCACACAGTCTGCCATACTCATCTTCATAGATTAAAAGGCTAGAAGGGATGTAATGATCTAATCTAACATCCTGTGTAACAGGTCATTGAATTACACCTAGCAATTCCTGCCTCAAGCCCAATAATTTGTGGTTGAAATATAACAGATTTGTTAGAAAGACCCACTGAAGTCACCACTGTCATATGCCCATTGCCGTGGTCTTTTCCAGCCCTCCCCGCTTGCCCAGAGAATGTTAGATTGTTTCGTCTTTCCACTGAGAGCCCATTCCTGCCAGGCTAGGTCAAAAACGAGTTCCAAACACTTCTCCAGCAGAGTGAACCCTTTTGTTTGTTTGTAAACCAACCTACAAGTGTATTTGTTAGCCAAAAGGATTTGGTGAATGTAGTGGGGCATCTGCCCCACTCCTGGAGAACAGGGGAAAAGCAACCAAGTTAGGTGGATTGGGGAAGCAGCCACAGATGTGGCCAGCTCAATCAGGGCCCAGCTGGCCTTATAAGAGGGCTGGGGGCCAGGAGCTGAAGGAGTCTCACTCTAGCCCTGGAGTGGGAAGGGCTAGCTGCCTGGGAGCAAGGTACCTAAGGTGGAGCAGGGCTGGGGAATAGGGCAAGGGAGCTGGGGAGCTCCAGTCTGGTAAACCCCCAGGCTGCAGGCCTTGGTGAAGGCCTACAAAGGTACTCGGGCTCCAGAGATACAGCCTGGGAATAGGCAAAAGCAGGTGGTCCTAACCCCTTGCCAATGATGAGTGGCCATTACAGACTGCAGTCTGCCCAAGTGAGCGGGGGCTAGATGATGACTGGCAGTAGCCAGTGAGGCAAGGTGGATTTAGAGTGTTGGGGGTTCCCCTAGGAGGGGAGACCCAGAGCGTGGGGGTACTGCGGTGGGGCAGAACCCCACGGACAAGGGCACTGGGGTCTGGGAGGGACACGGGGCCAGCGGCAGGTGAGACACCGGCCTGCAGAGGGCACGCCATATGCTGGAAAAGAGCTAATTCCCAGTTGACCAGCAGGAGGCGCCGTGCCTGTGAGTCGTCGCCCCACTACAGTAAACGACTGGTCATATAAGCCCACATGGCTTAGCTTCTAATCATTGATTGGTTGACTATCAAAATGACTAATAATGCCCTCTCTTGCTCTCACTCTCTCTCCTGAGAGTGCTGATTAGTGCACATGTATTTTGGAGTTTGGGAGCCTGTCTAGGAACGAGACCTATCTCCAAGTTCTGGAGGCAGTGGGCCAGGTACCCAGCCTTGTTCCAGTTCCTTTGCAACAGAGGGGGCATTTGGGTTCCAAAGTCAAGTTGGAACCCTTCAACTTTTAAACAGAGGGGTCTCCAACTCAAGCACTTCTGCCAATCACAAGGAGAATATCACCTGGGGAGAGAGAGAAAGACAGATGATCTTGTAGCTACCATGAGTTACGTAGATCAATACCAATACCTTAAGTTCCACCCAGAAGCAGATCGGCAGCTAGATCAGATCTCAGATCACTGATGTTGGTTGCTCAACACCATATATACTGCTTAGCAAACAGGTCGCTGCATTGTTGTGATGGGTTCCCTCGAACTGGTGTGACAGACTTGCTCAGGATGCCACCTGGAACTGGGGTACCATTGAGCCCTCTGTCTTACCAACCTTCTCACACTGTGATGCTGTGACAAGCTGCAAACTTCTCCACAGCCAGGGACACACCCAGCTGAGTTACATGAATTCTTTTGCCAGCCACTCATGAACAATAGAGAGACTCCAGCCAATTCCCCCAGTTCCCCAGCCTAGGACCCCAGAGTTGTACCGTCTTGCTGTGGTCAGAAGCCTGAGCATTGTAAGTTTATTACCTAGTCTAACCTTCCCTCAATGTGGAGAGGACAATGCACCAGCCCCTGTTCCTGAGCAGATTTCCCCAAGCTCTTCACGCAAAATACACTGGTTTAGATAAAATATAAAACAGATTTATTAACTACAGAAAGATAGATTTTAAGTGATTATAAGAAGAGATCAAAGCTGATTACCTAAGAAATAAAAGTAAAAACACAATCTGAGTTCTATACACTAGACAGGATTTGAATCAAGCAGTGTCTCACGCTGATAAATAATACAAGCAGGTCACAGATCTTCCATTCTCAGGCTGGAAATTCTCTTCAACCTGGGACCACCTCCCCAGTTCAGTCTTTGTTCTCTAGATATGTTTCCAGGTGTTGAGTTGTGAGGGGAGTGAAGACAAAGAGATAATGTCACTTCCCCCTTTTATAACTTCTTCTAGCTTACTGAAAAGATTCTTTGCTATGCGGTGAGTCAGCCTCCATTGTGTACGTGCTATCTCTGACCAGGTGTCCAATTTTTTACCAGAACGCCTGGTCGAAAAGGGATCCTGGCGGCTCCGGTCAGCACCGCCAACGGGGCCGTTGACTGTCCGGTTGGCGGTGCCGCACAGTAGTGCTGGCAGGCTCCCTGCTAGCCTCCATGCTGCGCGACTCCCAAAAACAGTGGCATGTCCTGTCTCCGGCTCCTATGTGTAAGGGCAGCCAGGAGCTCCGCATGCTACCCCCACCCCAAGCAAACCGCGGCCAATGGGAGCTGCGGAGGTGGTGTCTGCGGACGGGGCAGCACGCACAGCTGCCTGGTTGCACCTCCGTGTAGGAGCCAGCAGAGGGACATGCTGCTGCTTCCTGTAGCCACCTGAGGTAAGCGTCTCCCAGAGCCTGCACCCCTCACCCCTGAACCCCTCAGTCCCAGCCTGGAGCATGCTCCTACACCCCAAACTCCTCATCCCCAGCCTCACCCCAGAGTCTGCACCCAGTCAGACCCCTCACCCCCCCACACACACCCCAACTCCCTGCCCCAACCTGGAGCACCCACTCGCACAGTGAACCCCTCATTTCTGGCTGCACTTCCCTACACATCACTTCCTATACAGTTCTTATAAGAAACGTCTTTATTCTTTGCCCCTACTCCAAGCCCCTTCCAAATTTTTCTATGTTGCTTCTTTCCAGCAGTTTCCCCACTGCCTTCCCTCCCTGGCGACTTGGGCAGCTTCTCTCATGGATCTCCCTGCTTCTTATAGGCACTGTCTCTGGGTACACTAACCTGACCTGCTCCTTGTGGTTCACGCCAGCCTGCCTTCGCCCAGCCCTTCCCAGAGTGAAGGAGTTCCTCTTGCTTCTCACTACTGGGTCAGCTGCCTGAGCGCTCTTGTCTCCCAGTGTAGTCCTCTCGGACCGCTCACAGCTGAGGGCACTCATTGTAATTAAGGCTAAGATTGTGTTATGGTTATTTTTAGTAAAAGTATGGACGGATCAGGGGGAATAACAAAAAATTTACGGAAGCCCGTTACCTGTCCCTGACTTTCACTAAAAGTAACTGTGACAAAATGGGGCTGAGCCCGAGCCCTGCTGCAGGAGGGGAGGGATGGGGGTCCAGCACCTGTGTCCCCCAGCAGCCAGCACACACACAGTCTCTGTGTCACACACACACAGTCTCTGTGTGTCTCACAGACACACACACACATACAGTTTCTGTGTCACGCACAGAGTCTGTCTCACACGCAGGCTGTGTGTCACACACACACACTGTCTCGGTGTCACACACACACAGTCTCTGTGTGTCTCACAGACACACACACTCAGTCTCTGTCTCTGTCTCTGTCTCTCTCTCTCTCACACACACACACTTTCTGTGTCACACCCCTCCCAACACTGTTGTTGTTGTTACTTCTTGGGACTTCCTGCAATGCACATATCTTCTCTGTAATTTTATTCTTTCAAAGTGTGTTATTTTAGTTTTTTTACTGGTCTATGCATTTCATAATTTTTATTTCTCTCTTACACTTAAATTTAATTCTTTGAGTAGCGAGTTCGAAAATGCCTAACTCGTCCTGGCTGGAGTAATTATCCCTACTGGTAACTTTTAAAAAATATATATTATATCTAGGTTTTATGTTTCTACTGGTGACGCACATCTGCACCTTACCTTGGTGCACATAACAAAATTTATTCCACACATGGGTGGAAAAAATTAGAGGGAACATTGTCCAGCACCCACTTCCATTACAGCTGACAGCTCCAGGGTCCCTGGTAGCTGGTAGCTCCAGGGTCCCCCAGAGACCGTGGCTGCTCAGATCTATGGGGATCACATCCCTGCTGTCATGGCTATGAACTCCAGGGCCGGTGGCTAAGCTCTCTGGGGCCTCCTACAGTGGCTGAGAGCCTCTGGGTCTAGCATCTCAGAGCTCTGGGTCCCCCTACTGCCGCAGAAGCTCAGAGCACCAGGTCCCCCCATGGCAGCTTAGAGCTGGGGGCTCCCATTGTCTGTGATGCCTCAGAGCTCCAGGGCCCCCGCCGGCTGACAGCTCCAGCCCCGCCATCCTGGGCCTGAAGCGGAAAATGTCATGGAGGTCACGGAAGTCACAGATTCCATGACTTCTGTGACATAATCTTCACCTTCATTATAATTAAGTTGTCAGATCAGGACCAGCTGAGGGATAGCTGCTAGGTCACAGGCAAGGCGGAGTCCAGCTCCTCTAAGGGTATGTCTACACTACGAAATTAGGTTGATTTTATAGAAGTCGATTTTTTAGAAATTGATTTTATACAGTCGATTGTGTGTGTCCCCACTAAGCTCATTAAGTCGGCGGAGTGCATCCACAGTACCTAGGCTAGCGTTGACTTTCAGAGCGTTGCACTGTGGTAGCTATCCCACAGTTCCCGCAGTCTCCACCGCCCATTGGAATTCTGGGTTGAGCTCCCAATGCCTGATGGGGCAAAAACATTGTCGCGGTTGGTTCTGGGTACATGTCGTCAGGCCCCCCTCCCTCCCTCCCTCCCTCCATGAAAGCAACGGCAAAAAATCGTTTCTTGCCTTTTTTCCTGGGTTACCTGTGCAGACAACATACCACGGCAAACATGGAGCCCACTCAGCTCACCATCACCGTATGTCTCCTGGGTGCTGCTGACAGACGCGGTACTGCATTGCTACCCAGCAGCAGCAGCAGCTCATTGCCTTTGTAGCAGCAGATGGTGCAGTACGACTGCTAACCGTCGTCGTCGTCTCCTGGGTGCTCCTGGCTGACCTCGGTGAGGTTGGTGAGGGGCACCTGGACAAAAATGTGAATGACTCCAGGTGGAGTGGTTGGGTGGCCGGAGGCTCCCCCACTGCGTTCTTGGGCGTCTGGGTGAGGAGGCTATGGAACTTGGGTAGGAGGGCAGTTGGTTACACAGGGGCTGCAGCGGCAGTCTGCACTACTGCTGCCTTTCCTGCACCTCAACAATACGCCAGAGAATATCAGTTTGATCCTCCAGTAGCCTAAGCATTGCTTCCTACCTACTCTCATCACGCTGAAGCCACCAATCATCTTGATCCTGCCATCTCTCCTCTTGCTCCCGCCACCTGTCCTCACGCTCATTTTGTGCTTTCCTGCACTCTGATAGCACAGATTCATCTCCCCATACAGTGATCAGATCCAGTACCTCCCGTTCGGGCTCTTTCAGTGTGGGAGGACTGCATGAGCTCAGAGTACATTTTGTCACGAGTGCGTTTTTTTCGCCTTCTAATCTTCACTAGCCTCTGGGATGGAGATGATACGGGGAGCATTGAAACATTTGCAGCCACGGGAGGAAAAAAAATGGAGAGTAGTATTTAAAAAGACACATTTTAGAGAACAATGGATAGACTCTTTCATGGTGAACCAAGCTGTTAACATTACATAGCATGTGTGCTTTCTTTACCAGGTCGCATTTTGCCTCTTATATTGAGGGCCTGCCGGTTTGGTGTGAGAGATCACACATGCAGGGCTGGCGGGCAACATAATTCGGCTTGCAAGCAGACATGGTAAGCCACAATCTTTTGGCTTCTTTAACCTTCATAACATGTGGGAATGGTTTCAAACAGCAGCACCCTCATTTCCCATACCAAGCACCCGTCGGGTTGGCCATTTAAAATGGGTTGGCCATTTAAAAGAAGGGGCTGTGGTTTTTGGGTTAACGTGCAGCACAAATCCAACTAACCCCCCTCCCCCCTACACACACACACCCAATTCTCTAGGATGATCGCTTCACCCCTCTCCCCACCGGTGGCATGGCTAACAGCGGCGATGATTTCTGTTCAGCCACAGGCAAACAGCCCAGCAGGAACGGCCACCTCTGAATGTCCCCTTAATAAAATTCCCCTATTTCTACCTGGTGACCATGAATGATATCACTCTCCTGAGGATAACACAGAGAGATAAAGAACGGATATTGCTTGAATGCCAGCAAACACCGGGACCATTCGCTGCCAGGCTTTGTCATGCAATGATTCCAAACTACGTGCTACTGGCCTGGTGTGGTAAAGTATCCTACCATGGAGGACGGAATAAGGCTGCACTGCCCAGAAACCTTTTGCAAAGCTTTTGGGAGTACATGCAGGAGAAGCTTCATTGAGATGTCCCTGGAGGATTTCCGCTCCATCCCCATACACGTTAACAGACTTTTCCAGTAGTCTGTTACTGGCCGTCAATGCATCCCAAGTCTTCAGGGCAAATTAATCATTAAACACGCTTGCTTTTAAACCATGTATTATATTTACAAAAGTACACTCACCAGAGGTCCCTTCTCTGCCTTCAAGGTCCAGGAGCCCACCTTGGGTGGGTTGGGAGGGTACTGGCTCCAGGGTGATAAACAGTTCCTGGCTGTTGGGGAAAACGATTTCTCCACTTGCTTGCTGTGCGCTATCTTCAACCTCCTTCTCCTCATCATCTTCCTCATCCCCAAAATCTGCATCCCTGTTGCGTGAGAATCCATTGACGGAGTCCACGTATAGGGATGGGGTAGTTGTAGGGGCACCCCCTAGAATGGCATGCAGCTCATCATAGAAGCGGCATGTCTGGGGCTCTGACCCGGAGTGACCGTTTGCCTCTCTGGTTCTTTGGTAGGCTTGCCTGAGCTCCTTAAGTTTCACGCGGCAGTGCTGTGCATCCCTGTTATAGCCTCTGTCCTTCATGCCCTTGGAGATTTTTTCAAATATTCAGGAATTTCATCTTTTGGAACGGAGTTCTGATTGCATGGATTTGTCTTCCCATACAGAGATCAGATCCAGTATGTCCCATTCGGTCCATGCTGGAACTCTTTTGATATTCTGGGACTCCATGGTCACCTGTGCTGATCATCTCACCACACTGGCCAAACAGTAAATGAGATTCAAAAGTTCTCGGGGCTTTTCCTGTCTACTTGGCCAGTGCATCTGAGTTGAGAGTGCTGGCCAGAGCGGTCACAATGGAGCACTCTGGGATAGTACCCGGAGATCAATACCGTCGAATTGCGTCCACACTACCCCAAATTCAACCCAGCAAAGTCGGTTTCAGCACTAATTCCCTCGTCAGGGAGGAGTACAGAAATCGATTTTAAGAGCCCTTTAAGTCGACAAAAATGGCTTTGTTGTGTGGACAGGTGCAGGGTTAAATCGATCTAACTCTGCTAAATTCGACATAAACTCATAGTGTAGACCAGGGCTAATGGTCTGTCCACACTGCAGTTAGATACCCCTGGCTGGCCCATGTCAACTGACTCTGGCTTGCAGGGCTTAGCCTAGGTAGCCATTTAATTGTGGTATAGACGTTCAGGCTTGGGCTGGAGCCTGGGCTCTAGGACCCTGGGAAGTTGCAGAGTCCCAGAGATCAGTCTGCAGCCTGAGCCCGAACATCTATACCGGGGTGAAATGGAAGGGCCGATGGCCTGTGAGGGGCAGGGCAAATGGCAGGCCCCATTGTCTTCTCAGGGCAGGGAATATGGAGGGGCTGATGGTGTGTGAGGGGCAGGGTGGGTGAAGACCTCCTTGTACCCTCAATGAAGGTGATATGGGGGACAGGGCTGATGATAAGTTGAGGGGAGCTGGTCATGGGGATCTGGGGGAAAGATGCGGCGGGAGGAGTTGGAGTCAGGACAGGGAAGAGGTAGAAGAGGCCAGGAGTAGGAGAACTGGTGGCCAGAATGGAACCTTGCAGGAAAATGACAACACAGAGACAAAGGAGGACAGGGGGGCTGCAGGGCAGAACCGAGGGGCTGGGAGTGCAGGATGAAGTCCTTGGGGCCTGGAGTGGAGAAATGGGTGACAAGGTGAGGAGGGGATCCTGTGGGGAGGAATGGCATTGATGAGGAGAGAGGATTACTGGGCTGGAGAAGGGGCTGCATAATGACTTCATGGTCGGAGGGGGGCTTGATGGAGTAAGGAGGGGAATGGATGGATGTGCGGTTTGCATTGGGAGTTCTTAGGGGGATGTATGTTGTGGCTGCAGAATACACCAGGGGCTGTGGGAGATTCCCTGGAACTGTGGGGAGATCTGGCTGCTTTGTTTAAATTGCACAATACAATAAATTGTTTCAAATCCAGTTAATGGAAAGATTACAAGTTCACTCGCCCATGTGCCATACGGTACACACTTGGTGGTGTCGATCCACAATAGTACGTGTGGAATTTTGGCTGATTAAAGCACAGGCATCTCCAGGTCTGTCAGTCTGGCACCTTTCCCAAGAATTAAATTCTCTTTGAGGAAACAAAAATCAGGGTCAAATCCTGACCAAAAGCAAGTCAGCGCCAGTCCCCTGACACATGCAGTTATACCATTTACACCAGCTCTGGGATGGACGATTGCTGAATATTGCGAAACATCTTGTGAATTGGGTTACCCCTTGTCAAGGCTGCTTCCCCACTCTGAACTTTAGGGTACAGATGTGGGGGCCTGCATGAAAACTTCTAAGCTTAACTACCAGCTTAGATCTGGTCCGCTGCCACCACTCCCAAAGCTAATTCCCTTCCCTGGGTAGCCTTGAGAGACTCTTCACCAATTCCCTGGTGAATACAGATCCAAACCCCTTGGATCTTAAAACAAGGAGAAATTAACCATCCCCCTTCCTTCCTCCCACCAACTCCTGGTGGATCAAGATCCAACCCCCTTGGATCTAAAAACAAGGAAAAATCAATCAGGTTCTTAAAAAGAAGGCTTTTAATTAAAGAAAAAGGTAAAAATCATCTCTGTAAAATCAGGATGGAAAATAACTTTACAGGGTAATCAAACTTAAAGAGCTCAGAGGACCCCCCTCTAGCCTTAGGTTCAAAGTACAGCAAACAGAGATAAACACTCTAGCAAAAGGTACATTTACAAGTTGAGAAAACAAAGATAAACTAACACGCCTTGCCTGGCTGTTTACCATCTAAGTTGGCAGCAACAAGGGCCGGGTTCTGTATCTGAGGGATCCGTTTCAATAACGCAATGCAAAACCGGCTCGAGCCCCCACCCAGTGACCTGGGACAATTACCTACCACTGCCCGGGCGCCTCTAGGAGGCAATACTTCCCCTCTCGCAAGCACGGAGTCTGAGTGTAGCAGAAAATGTTTAATAACATGAGGTAAACGACATCAGCATTAAATTGGAAAAACACCACAAACGGGATTCCTAACACAAACCAGGAGCAAAAAACCCACCCCAGCAAATTGGGTTGTGTCCTTTCCCTTTGGTTCTTGAATCCAGCAACCCAAAAATCACCCAGAGTCCCCAAAGTCCAACACCCCCAAAGTCTCTTGGGTCCAGCAACCACCCAAAGTCCCAAAAGTCCAACAAATCCCAAAGTCTCTGTCCCTGGTCAGTGCAGCCCCAGAGTAAAAGGGGGGGCATGCAGAGTGTTAAGGGGCACCTTACGTGATCCGAGGCCAGCCGGCCGTCTCTCCGTGGGGTTCTGCCGCAGCCTTCACCACGAGCCAGTCCACTTCCTGCCGTCCCACGAACTGCTCCACTCTACAAGCTGCTCCGCTCACCAACCTGTGAGCCGCTCCAGCCATCCCCATAAACAGCTCTGCTCGCCTTTCCTTGGGCCGCTCCAACCAGCCCCGCAAATTGTTCCGCCATCTGCTTAGCAATATAGCTTCAGGCTCCCCCACTAGTTAACACAGCACTCAGTGATCTCGGCTCTTAATAACTTTAGCTCTTTTGTGATTTTAGCTCTTTTGTGATTTCAGCTCATAGTAGGGGAGCCCCAGTGCTGGTGCACCATTGGCCCAAAGTGAATTCAGCTCAGCAGCCTGTAACTAAACTCCTAATGGAATCAAAGTTAGCTCTGACATTCAACAGTGGAGAGAAGCAGTAGTGCAATTGGTGTTTCAACCCCTCAGAGGGGGGCCCATACCATCAGGTACAAATACCTGTCCCCATCCTCTCTCAATTCACTGGGTTTTGTAACCCATGCCCCTTGTCAAGCAAGTGCTACTTAGGTAATGGTGAAGGACTCACTCAGTCCTTCTGTCATACAACAGTTCCACTGGCCTTGATTCACAGAATCAGGGTAACAAAACTTTATTCTTCCTGCCCCAATAACAGAGAAACTGGGGATCCCACACCAGCCAAAGTAACCACTTTCAGTTGCTGTTGTTTCATGCCAGGCGAGTGGGTGTGCCTATGCAAACAAGATCAGCCCCTGGAGTTCTTTTCCACACTCACCATCATTCACCACCAGATGTCAGGGTAGAGCTCATCCTGACTCTGCTTACACTTACAAGTTTGAAATATGAGAGACTTGTTCAGAAAGATGTGGAGAGCCTGGATTGATGTCTGGTCCCTCTTAGTCCCAAGAGCGAACAACCCCCAAAACAAAGAGCACAAACAAAAGCCCCCCTCCCCCCCAAGATTTGAAAGTATCTTGTCCCCTTATTGGTCCTTTGGGTCAGGTGTCAGCCAGGTTACCTGAGCTTCTTAACCCTTTACAGGTAAAAGGATTTTGGAGTCTCTGGCCAGGAGGGATTTTATAGTACTGTACACAGGAGAGCTGTTACCCTTCCCTTTATAGTTATGACACCCCTTAATCCTGGAAGCTGCACCAGTCAGTGCAGAAATACTTCAAATCATTTACCTTTTAGGTATTTTCCATTTGTGCTGGTCGAGCTAAAACGTGTAACAATAAGATCAACGGTGATTCCCAATTGATTAACTGATCCTCAAGGGCTTTTACCCGCTGCGCTATAAATGTTTCCACACTGCGTGCCTGACAGAAAGAGGGAATGTTTCTGAGCAGAGCGTTCAAGCTCTGCTTCCTCAGGAGTAGATGATGAACACTCTCCAGCCTCAATTTTAGTGGCTTTGGTAAGTGCGCTGTTCATATTGCATCGATTTCACTTATATTAATAGGCAGTTTCAACTGCTTGAAATGTTTAATCTGTAAACAATGAGAATTGCACATTTTTATTATCAGCATCATTATTAGTTATTTTATAGAAGACCCAAAGCCCTAGGAGGACAGGTCCCTGCCTTGTGGTGCTTGCAATCTGAGGGCCCAGTGGTGCAAAAATTGCCCATGTAGCTTGGAATTTTCCATGAGTGAGGAACACAAATTCCAGTAGAAGCCAGCTTGTGTTTTTAACTCCCTGTGCCTTCTTTTTGTAAGTACCATTGACTTGCCTGGGGCTGTGTATGGTAACAAGAAACCTAGGAATGGCCATAGCACATCCAAATTGAGGTCTATCTAGACCCATAACTTGACTGACAGTCACTAGCACCAGACATTTAACTGGAAGGGGTGCAGTTAACCCTGGAGTGGCAAATACTGACTAACCTGCCTGTAGTTTCTAGCTAATGGGACAGTGTGCTGTAACCGCTGAAAGGGTGACTTGCACTCTCTGCATTTCCTGCAGCTTCTGGGGGCATGGTGCTTGCTTATAATATAACACTCCCTGGAGTGTCTGCTTGGATACCATAAGTGAGAAAATTGAGCTCTTTGTCTTTGTTCCAACAAAACTTCACTTCAATGAGGGTTTTTCAGGGTAAGGGCCAGTTGAGCCAGTTGATGTCCCTACGAGTCCTGCACATAACTGAGGATAGGGTTTTTCACAGTAAACTTTGCACAGGGCAAAATTCCAGTTTGAGGAATGCTGGCTGTCTGCACAGGGGTGGATTTCACCCAGTGTGAGCAAAGGAGGCATAGAATCATAGAAGATTAGGGTTGGAAGGGACTTCAGGAGGTCATCTAGTCCAACCCCCGGCTCAAAGCAGGACCAACACCAACTAAATCATCCCAGCCCGGGCTTTGTTAAACCAAGCCTTAAAAACCTCTAAGGATGGAGATTCCACCACCTCCCTAGGGGACCCATTCCAGTGTTTCACCACCCTCATAGTGAAATAGTGTTTCCTAATATCCAGCCTAGACCTCCCCCACTGCAACTTGAGACCATTGCTCCTTGTTCTGTCATCTGCCACCACTGAAAACAGCCGAGCTCCATCCTCTTTGGAACCCCCCTTCAGGTAGTGAAAGGCTGCTATCAATTCCCCCCTCACTCTTCTCTTCTGCAGACTAAATAACCCCAGTTCCCTCAGCCTCTCCTCGTTAAGTCATGTGCCTCCGTTGCATCTAGAATGAAGATAGTACACAGCTAACATTCACAGTCTTCAGAGGCTCCTTTTCTTTTGGTCCCCTTCCCCTCCATTACTAACAATGTACAACAGCAGGGGCAGGCTGGCGTTTATAGCTAAACAAAGCAAAGCTGGATTTTGTTCCCTGTTCTGACACACCCTCCTTGTGTGTCTTTGGACACTCACTGTCAGTCATCACTGAGTAGTTTGTATGAACACTTCTCAGCCCATGGGCCATTCACAAGGCACATAATTTTTCTCCTCTCAAATAGGTAAACCATTAATTTTTTTATGGTGGACCCAAGCTAAACAGTTGAGATCTGTATCCAGACTGAAACCTTGTTCCAGAATGCACGGGTGTTCTGATCCAAGGTTTGGGTTCAGGTCCACTCTGCTTTTCTGATGTTCCCTTTAATAATGAGTTCATACAAGTCTTCATATGCCAAGCTCCATCTAGAGGAGACGGTGTGGTCTAGTCTAGTGAAGGGGCATTCAGCTGAGAGCTGGGAGACCTGAATTCTGTCATTGATCTCCTGCGTGGCCTTGCACAAATTGCTTTAGTTTCTGTGCTTTAGTTTCCCCCTCAGTTAAATGAGGATCTACATCCTCCTTCCTATGAGTGTCAATGGGCTTTGAATCAGACCCATTGATACTTGTGCTCTTTTGTAAATCACTTTGAGATTTATGAATGCAAAGCTCTATATAAGAACAGGATATTATTAGTAATGGAATTTTGTAACTGATCTGGGGATCTGTGAGTACCACAAGGGTTTTTAATCAAAGTACTGACTCCAACATGTCTGAAGAGCAGTGGCAGGATGGGCCATATTTTCTGTCATGGTGTCACGTATTTTTAATAATGTTGTTTTCAATTGTAGGGAATGTGGTTTAATAAACTGATCAGAACCTCCCCAGTGCATCATGCCAACCTGCAATGAAACCAACATGAGTCCTGCAACATTCCTCCTGGCAGGCATCCCAGGGCTGGAAGCTGATGGCCCCTGGATCTCCATCCCTTTCTGTTCCATGTACCTCATTGCAATTTTAGGAAATGGTCTGATTCTGTTTGTGATAAAGACACAGCAGAATCTCCATGAGCCCATGTACTTGTTCCTTTCTATGTTGTCTGTCACTGACCTTGGCTTGTGTGTTTCCACCTTGCCAACAACGTTCAGCGTCTTCCTGTTTAACGCCAGAGAAATTGGCATTGATGTCTGCCTGGCCCAACTTTTCTCTATTCACACTTTCTCCGTCATGGAATCCTCTGTACTATTAGCTATGGCATTTGATCGCTTTGTTGCAATACGCCACCCGCTGAGATATGCTTCGACTTTAACCAGTGCTAGGATAGGAAACATAGGGCTGGCGATAATAATCAGGGGTAGTGGTCTGCATATCCCATCTGTCTTTCTTCTCAAGAGGTTGCCCTACAGCAAGATCCAACCGCTCTCTCATTCATATTGTTTGTATCCAGATGTGATGAAGATGGCCTGTGCAGATACTAAGCCCAGCAGCTTCTATGGTTTGTTTGTTGTCCTTTCTTCTCTGGGTTTAGACTCAGTGCTCATTGTCCTGTCTTACATCATGATCCTTCAGACCGTACTGAGTATCACATCCTGGCAAGAGCGTCTCAAGGCTCTGAACACCTGTGTCTCCCACATCTGTGTCACCCTGCTTTTCTACACCCCGCTGATCAGTTTGTCTATGATTCTCAGGTTCGAGAAAAAGGCTCTTCCTCAGAGTCAAATTCTTCTCTCTTATCTCCACCTCCTCCTCCCCCCGGTGCTCAATCCCATTGCATACAGCATAAAAACCAAAGAGATTCGTAAACGGATCATGAAGATCTTTCAGAACTATTCCACTAACAGACTCCAATGGGGGCACTGATTTGGTCTGTCTAGTCTGTCTATCTAGGAGCAAATATGGCCCATGGTGTCCAAGTGCATCTGTCACGCTGAGCCAGCGAGGATTAAGCAAGCAGCAGGCCGGTTGAACTAAAAGCAACTTTAAAGACATATTAAAAAAATATTGAAATGATAAACAGGGCCATTCCTTGTTGATAGCTAGCAAAGCCATGGTAAATAAACTAGAGTTCTTGAAATATCGGCCTGTATTGTTAGAGAATCAGAAGTAGATACTAATTGTATTTGTCTGGGTTTACCTATATCTTATTAGAAGTTCAACAATGTGACCAAATTAGCTTGTAGGTGCTAAATTTCAGTTCCTACCAGTAATGTTTCATTACCTATTCTCTTGATTCAGAGGTCAAAAGGGGATATAAACATTTAGATGAAACTTATGGTGTAATAATATCATTGTTTTTATTTCTCTTTGAAGTTTGTAATAAACTACCTGTGAATCTCTTCAATGATTAATTGCTTTATGCTAATCAATGCTAATAGTTATCAGTGTATACATAGGAAATAGAGTTTTATTTCAAAGCAACAATGCACATTACCAATTCTTCGTGCAAGGAAGGCCCTCTGTGATCATTTGCGGACAAGAGGCTAATCAGCTGAACTTCAGTTATAAAGGGACTTTGGGGCCTGATCCTTACTATCTCAGATCTGCTTAAACTTTGTCAGGGGAAATTCAAGTGACAAGATGGAAGACGTCTGCATTAGCCCTGCAATTCTTATGGAAGAATTTGAAAAAACTTGGCATATGGACTGCCTATTGGACGATGACTTTTTCCATGAATTCCAGAAGGATTTCTACAAATCGGCAGCCTCACCATCTCTGCTTTGAAACTGGATTCATATGTGTATGTATAATGATCTTTTAACACAATAACTCTCTTCCTTTTCCTTTTAAATAAATCTTAGATTAGTTAATAAGAATTGGCTGTAAGTGTGTATTTGACCTGGTGTGTAATGTGTCCAATCTCTTGAGAGTGGTAGAACTTTACAGACGGTGAATGAGATTTTGAATAACCCTCATTAGATGGACTTGGCTGTCTCGGAGGGAACCAAAGGCTACATTGATTAAAGAGAACTGTATTTTGACTTCTTGGTATCCAGTAAGGTATTATAGAAGCTAATTGGTTACTGTTTTGGTGAATCATTTATAAGAATAAGCCATCAGTTTTGGGAATTGTCTGCCTTATTCCTTGCAGTTTGCCCTGATTGAGCATTCTCAGTATATCCCCTCCAGCAACCTTGGTCACAGCCCCCCAAAAGGAAATATTGTATTGTCCGCCCCCAAAAATCCCAGTTAGCAAAACTGCAGTTCTGTATCCTTAAAGCTTCTCCTTCATGAATAAAGTGTATCCTGTTTTGTACAGGGAATTAAGTTGTTCAGTGGAATACATATAAGGAAGAAGGAGTTTTAAGGGAAGAAGACTAAATGCATTCATTCCTAAACTACTTAGCAGGTTGACTTGTAAATTCTCTGAAAACTCATTCTGCACTCAGAGAGTAAGTGTTACAGTGTTGGCTGAGGCTACACCATATTTTTCATAGATACAGAAATTGAATCCCTGCTCTAAGAGAAAAACTTGACTCCACTTTAACTATGGCTTCACTATTGATGCCACCATAATAAAATAGAATTTTTCAGCATTTTTACCTTGCTCTTAATTGTAAATAATTGTTATTAATATTTACTTATTGGTTGAAATCCTTCCTTAATATGTCCTTTATTAATGAAATCTGCATACCATGAAGCCTTCTGTTAATCTGTTCCACACAGTCTGCCATACTCATCTTCATAGATTAAAAGGCTAGAAGGGATGTAATGATCTAATCTAACATCCTGTGTAACAGGTCATTGAATTACACCTAGCAATTCCTGCCTCAAGCCCAATAATTTGTGGTTGAAATATAACAGATTTGTTAGAAAGACCCACTGAAGTCACCACTGTCATATGCCCATTGCCGTGGTCTTTTCCAGCCCTCCCCGCTTGCCCAGAGAATGTTAGATTGTTTCGTCTTTCCACTGAGAGCCCATTCCTGCCAGGCTAGGTCAAAAACGAGTTCCAAACACTTCTCCAGCAGAGTGAACCCTTTTGTTTGTTTGTAAACCAACCTACAAGTGTATTTGTTAGCCAAAAGGATTTGGTGAATGTAGTGGGGCATCTGCCCCACTCCTGGAGAACAGGGGAAAAGCAACCAAGTTAGGTGGATTGGGGAAGCAGCCACAGATGTGGCCAGCTCAATCAGGGCCCAGCTGGCCTTATAAGAGGGCTGGGGGCCAGGAGCTGAAGGAGTCTCACTCTAGCCCTGGAGTGGGAAGGGCTAGCTGCCTGGGAGCAAGGTACCTAAGGTGGAGCAGGGCTGGGGAATAGGGCAAGGGAGCTGGGGAGCTCCAGTCTGGTAAACCCCCAGGCTGCAGGCCTTGGTGAAGGCCTACAAAGGTACTCGGGCTCCAGAGATACAGCCTGGGAATAGGCAAAAGCAGGTGGTCCTAACCCCTTGCCAATGATGAGTGGCCATTACAGACTGCAGTCTGCCCAAGTGAGCGGGGGCTAGATGATGACTGGCAGTAGCCAGTGAGGCAAGGTGGATTTAGAGTGTTGGGGGTTCCCCTAGGAGGGGAGACCCAGAGCGTGGGGGTACTGCGGTGGGGCAGAACCCCACGGACAAGGGCACTGGGGTCTGGGAGGGACACGGGGCCAGCGGCAGGTGAGACACCGGCCTGCAGAGGGCACGCCATATGCTGGAAAAGAGCTAATTCCCAGTTGACCAGCAGGAGGCGCCGTGCCTGTGAGTCGTCGCCCCACTACAGTAAACGACTGGTCATATAAGCCCACATGGCTTAGCTTCTAATCATTGATTGGTTGACTATCAAAATGACTAATAATGCCCTCTCTTGCTCTCACTCTCTCTCCTGAGAGTGCTGATTAGTGCACATGTATTTTGGAGTTTGGGAGCCTGTCTAGGAACGAGACCTATCTCCAAGTTCTGGAGGCAGTGGGCCAGGTACCCAGCCTTGTTCCAGTTCCTTTGCAACAGAGGGGGCATTTGGGTTCCAAAGTCAAGTTGGAACCCTTCAACTTTTAAACAGAGGGGTCTCCAACTCAAGCACTTCTGCCAATCACAAGGAGAATATCACCTGGGGAGAGAGAGAAAGACAGATGATCTTGTAGCTACCATGAGTTACGTAGATCAATACCAATACCTTAAGTTCCACCCAGAAGCAGATCGGCAGCTAGATCAGATCTCAGATCACTGATGTTGGTTGCTCAACACCATATATACTGCTTAGCAAACAGGTCGCTGCATTGTTGTGATGGGTTCCCTCGAACTGGTGTGACAGACTTGCTCAGGATGCCACCTGGAACTGGGGTACCATTGAGCCCTCTGTCTTACCAACCTTCTCACACTGTGATGCTGTGACAAGCTGCAAACTTCTCCACAGCCAGGGACACACCCAGCTGAGTTACATGAATTCTTTTGCCAGCCACTCATGAACAATAGAGAGACTCCAGCCAATTCCCCCAGTTCCCCAGCCTAGGACCCCAGAGTTGTACCGTCTTGCTGTGGTCAGAAGCCTGAGCATTGTAAGTTTATTACCTAGTCTAACCTTCCCTCAATGTGGAGAGGACAATGCACCAGCCCCTGTTCCTGAGCAGATTTCCCCAAGCTCTTCACGCAAAATACACTGGTTTAGATAAAATATAAAACAGATTTATTAACTACAGAAAGATAGATTTTAAGTGATTATAAGAAGAGATCAAAGCTGATTACCTAAGAAATAAAAGTAAAAACACAATCTGAGTTCTATACACTAGACAGGATTTGAATCAAGCAGTGTCTCACGCTGATAAATAATACAAGCAGGTCACAGATCTTCCATTCTCAGGCTGGAAATTCTCTTCAACCTGGGACCACCTCCCCAGTTCAGTCTTTGTTCTCTAGATATGTTTCCAGGTGTTGAGTTGTGAGGGGAGTGAAGACAAAGAGATAATGTCACTTCCCCCTTTTATAACTTCTTCTAGCTTACTGAAAAGATTCTTTGCTATGCGGTGAGTCAGCCTCCATTGTGTACGTGCTATCTCTGACCAGGTGTCCAATTTTTTACCAGAACGCCTGGTCGAAAAGGGATCCTGGCGGCTCCGGTCAGCACCGCCAACGGGGCCGTTGACTGTCCGGTTGGCGGTGCCGCACAGTAGTGCTGGCAGGCTCCCTGCTAGCCTCCATGCTGCGCGACTCCCAAAAACAGTGGCATGTCCTGTCTCCGGCTCCTATGTGTAAGGGCAGCCAGGAGCTCCGCATGCTACCCCCACCCCAAGCAAACCGCGGCCAATGGGAGCTGCGGAGGTGGTGTCTGCGGACGGGGCAGCACGCACAGCTGCCTGGTTGCACCTCCGTGTAGGAGCCAGCAGAGGGACATGCTGCTGCTTCCTGTAGCCACCTGAGGTAAGCGTCTCCCAGAGCCTGCACCCCTCACCCCTGAACCCCTCAGTCCCAGCCTGGAGCATGCTCCTACACCCCAAACTCCTCATCCCCAGCCTCACCCCAGAGTCTGCACCCAGTCAGACCCCTCACCCCCCCACACACACCCCAACTCCCTGCCCCAACCTGGAGCACCCACTCGCACAGTGAACCCCTCATTTCTGGCTGCACTTCCCTACACATCACTTCCTATACAGTTCTTATAAGAAACGTCTTTATTCTTTGCCCCTACTCCAAGCCCCTTCCAAATTTTTCTATGTTGCTTCTTTCCAGCAGTTTCCCCACTGCCTTCCCTCCCTGGCGACTTGGGCAGCTTCTCTCATGGATCTCCCTGCTTCTTATAGGCACTGTCTCTGGGTACACTAACCTGACCTGCTCCTTGTGGTTCACGCCAGCCTGCCTTCGCCCAGCCCTTCCCAGAGTGAAGGAGTTCCTCTTGCTTCTCACTACTGGGTCAGCTGCCTGAGCGCTCTTGTCTCCCAGTGTAGTCCTCTCGGACCGCTCACAGCTGAGGGCACTCATTGTAATTAAGGCTAAGATTGTGTTATGGTTATTTTTAGTAAAAGTATGGACGGATCAGGGGGAATAACAAAAAATTTACGGAAGCCCGTTACCTGTCCCTGACTTTCACTAAAAGTAACTGTGACAAAATGGGGCTGAGCCCGAGCCCTGCTGCAGGAGGGGAGGGATGGGGGTCCAGCACCTGTGTCCCCCAGCAGCCAGCACACACACAGTCTCTGTGTCACACACACACAGTCTCTGTGTGTCTCACAGACACACACACACATACAGTTTCTGTGTCACGCACAGAGTCTGTCTCACACGCAGGCTGTGTGTCACACACACACACTGTCTCGGTGTCACACACACACAGTCTCTGTGTGTCTCACAGACACACACACTCAGTCTCTGTCTCTGTCTCTGTCTCTCTCTCTCTCACACACACACACTTTCTGTGTCACACCCCTCCCAACACTGTTGTTGTTGTTACTTCTTGGGACTTCCTGCAATGCACATATCTTCTCTGTAATTTTATTCTTTCAAAGTGTGTTATTTTAGTTTTTTTACTGGTCTATGCATTTCATAATTTTTATTTCTCTCTTACACTTAAATTTAATTCTTTGAGTAGCGAGTTCGAAAATGCCTAACTCGTCCTGGCTGGAGTAATTATCCCTACTGGTAACTTTTAAAAAATATATATTATATCTAGGTTTTATGTTTCTACTGGTGACGCACATCTGCACCTTACCTTGGTGCACATAACAAAATTTATTCCACACATGGGTGGAAAAAATTAGAGGGAACATTGTCCAGCACCCACTTCCATTACAGCTGACAGCTCCAGGGTCCCTGGTAGCTGGTAGCTCCAGGGTCCCCCAGAGACCGTGGCTGCTCAGATCTATGGGGATCACATCCCTGCTGTCATGGCTATGAACTCCAGGGCCGGTGGCTAAGCTCTCTGGGGCCTCCTACAGTGGCTGAGAGCCTCTGGGTCTAGCATCTCAGAGCTCTGGGTCCCCCTACTGCCGCAGAAGCTCAGAGCACCAGGTCCCCCCATGGCAGCTTAGAGCTGGGGGCTCCCATTGTCTGTGATGCCTCAGAGCTCCAGGGCCCCCGCCGGCTGACAGCTCCAGCCCCGCCATCCTGGGCCTGAAGCGGAAAATGTCATGGAGGTCACGGAAGTCACAGATTCCATGACTTCTGTGACATAATCTTCACCTTCATTATAATTAAGTTGTCAGATCAGGACCAGCTGAGGGATAGCTGCTAGGTCACAGGCAAGGCGGAGTCCAGCTCCTCTAAGGGTATGTCTACACTACGAAATTAGGTTGATTTTATAGAAGTCGATTTTTTAGAAATTGATTTTATACAGTCGATTGTGTGTGTCCCCACTAAGCTCATTAAGTCGGCGGAGTGCATCCACAGTACCTAGGCTAGCGTTGACTTTCAGAGCGTTGCACTGTGGTAGCTATCCCACAGTTCCCGCAGTCTCCACCGCCCATTGGAATTCTGGGTTGAGCTCCCAATGCCTGATGGGGCAAAAACATTGTCGCGGTTGGTTCTGGGTACATGTCGTCAGGCCCCCCTCCCTCCCTCCCTCCCTCCATGAAAGCAACGGCAAAAAATCGTTTCTTGCCTTTTTTCCTGGGTTACCTGTGCAGACAACATACCACGGCAAACATGGAGCCCACTCAGCTCACCATCACCGTATGTCTCCTGGGTGCTGCTGACAGACGCGGTACTGCATTGCTACCCAGCAGCAGCAGCAGCTCATTGCCTTTGTAGCAGCAGATGGTGCAGTACGACTGCTAACCGTCGTCGTCGTCTCCTGGGTGCTCCTGGCTGACCTCGGTGAGGTTGGTGAGGGGCACCTGGACAAAAATGTGAATGACTCCAGGTGGAGTGGTTGGGTGGCCGGAGGCTCCCCCACTGCGTTCTTGGGCGTCTGGGTGAGGAGGCTATGGAACTTGGGTAGGAGGGCAGTTGGTTACACAGGGGCTGCAGCGGCAGTCTGCACTACTGCTGCCTTTCCTGCACCTCAACAATACGCCAGAGAATATCAGTTTGATCCTCCAGTAGCCTAAGCATTGCTTCCTACCTACTCTCATCACGCTGAAGCCACCAATCATCTTGATCCTGCCATCTCTCCTCTTGCTCCCGCCACCTGTCCTCACGCTCATTTTGTGCTTTCCTGCACTCTGATAGCACAGATTCATCTCCCCATACAGTGATCAGATCCAGTACCTCCCGTTCGGGCTCTTTCAGTGTGGGAGGACTGCATGAGCTCAGAGTACATTTTGTCACGAGTGCGTTTTTTTCGCCTTCTAATCTTCACTAGCCTCTGGGATGGAGATGATACGGGGAGCATTGAAACATTTGCAGCCACGGGAGGAAAAAAAATGGAGAGTAGTATTTAAAAAGACACATTTTAGAGAACAATGGATAGACTCTTTCATGGTGAACCAAGCTGTTAACATTACATAGCATGTGTGCTTTCTTTACCAGGTCGCATTTTGCCTCTTATATTGAGGGCCTGCCGGTTTGGTGTGAGAGATCACACATGCAGGGCTGGCGGGCAACATAATTCGGCTTGCAAGCAGACATGGTAAGCCACAATCTTTTGGCTTCTTTAACCTTCATAACATGTGGGAATGGTTTCAAACAGCAGCACCCTCATTTCCCATACCAAGCACCCGTCGGGTTGGCCATTTAAAATGGGTTGGCCATTTAAAAGAAGGGGCTGTGGTTTTTGGGTTAACGTGCAGCACAAATCCAACTAACCCCCCTCCCCCCTACACACACACACCCAATTCTCTAGGATGATCGCTTCACCCCTCTCCCCACCGGTGGCATGGCTAACAGCGGCGATGATTTCTGTTCAGCCACAGGCAAACAGCCCAGCAGGAACGGCCACCTCTGAATGTCCCCTTAATAAAATTCCCCTATTTCTACCTGGTGACCATGAATGATATCACTCTCCTGAGGATAACACAGAGAGATAAAGAACGGATATTGCTTGAATGCCAGCAAACACCGGGACCATTCGCTGCCAGGCTTTGTCATGCAATGATTCCAAACTACGTGCTACTGGCCTGGTGTGGTAAAGTATCCTACCATGGAGGACGGAATAAGGCTGCACTGCCCAGAAACCTTTTGCAAAGCTTTTGGGAGTACATGCAGGAGAAGCTTCATTGAGATGTCCCTGGAGGATTTCCGCTCCATCCCCATACACGTTAACAGACTTTTCCAGTAGTCTGTTACTGGCCGTCAATGCATCCCAAGTCTTCAGGGCAAATTAATCATTAAACACGCTTGCTTTTAAACCATGTATTATATTTACAAAAGTACACTCACCAGAGGTCCCTTCTCTGCCTTCAAGGTCCAGGAGCCCACCTTGGGTGGGTTGGGAGGGTACTGGCTCCAGGGTGATAAACAGTTCCTGGCTGTTGGGGAAAACGATTTCTCCACTTGCTTGCTGTGCGCTATCTTCAACCTCCTTCTCCTCATCATCTTCCTCATCCCCAAAATCTGCATCCCTGTTGCGTGAGAATCCATTGACGGAGTCCACGTATAGGGATGGGGTAGTTGTAGGGGCACCCCCTAGAATGGCATGCAGCTCATCATAGAAGCGGCATGTCTGGGGCTCTGACCCGGAGTGACCGTTTGCCTCTCTGGTTCTTTGGTAGGCTTGCCTGAGCTCCTTAAGTTTCACGCGGCAGTGCTGTGCATCCCTGTTATAGCCTCTGTCCTTCATGCCCTTGGAGATTTTTTCAAATATTCAGGAATTTCATCTTTTGGAACGGAGTTCTGATTGCATGGATTTGTCTTCCCATACAGAGATCAGATCCAGTATGTCCCATTCGGTCCATGCTGGAACTCTTTTGATATTCTGGGACTCCATGGTCACCTGTGCTGATCATCTCACCACACTGGCCAAACAGTAAATGAGATTCAAAAGTTCTCGGGGCTTTTCCTGTCTACTTGGCCAGTGCATCTGAGTTGAGAGTGCTGGCCAGAGCGGTCACAATGGAGCACTCTGGGATAGTACCCGGAGATCAATACCGTCGAATTGCGTCCACACTACCCCAAATTCAACCCAGCAAAGTCGGTTTCAGCACTAATTCCCTCGTCAGGGAGGAGTACAGAAATCGATTTTAAGAGCCCTTTAAGTCGACAAAAATGGCTTTGTTGTGTGGACAGGTGCAGGGTTAAATCGATCTAACTCTGCTAAATTCGACATAAACTCATAGTGTAGACCAGGGCTAATGGTCTGTCCACACTGCAGTTAGATACCCCTGGCTGGCCCATGTCAACTGACTCTGGCTTGCAGGGCTTAGCCTAGGTAGCCATTTAATTGTGGTATAGACGTTCAGGCTTGGGCTGGAGCCTGGGCTCTAGGACCCTGGGAAGTTGCAGAGTCCCAGAGATCAGTCTGCAGCCTGAGCCCGAACATCTATACCGGGGTGAAATGGAAGGGCCGATGGCCTGTGAGGGGCAGGGCAAATGGCAGGCCCCATTGTCTTCTCAGGGCAGGGAATATGGAGGGGCTGATGGTGTGTGAGGGGCAGGGTGGGTGAAGACCTCCTTGTACCCTCAATGAAGGTGATATGGGGGACAGGGCTGATGATAAGTTGAGGGGAGCTGGTCATGGGGATCTGGGGGAAAGATGCGGCGGGAGGAGTTGGAGTCAGGACAGGGAAGAGGTAGAAGAGGCCAGGAGTAGGAGAACTGGTGGCCAGAATGGAACCTTGCAGGAAAATGACAACACAGAGACAAAGGAGGACAGGGGGGCTGCAGGGCAGAACCGAGGGGCTGGGAGTGCAGGATGAAGTCCTTGGGGCCTGGAGTGGAGAAATGGGTGACAAGGTGAGGAGGGGATCCTGTGGGGAGGAATGGCATTGATGAGGAGAGAGGATTACTGGGCTGGAGAAGGGGCTGCATAATGACTTCATGGTCGGAGGGGGGCTTGATGGAGTAAGGAGGGGAATGGATGGATGTGCGGTTTGCATTGGGAGTTCTTAGGGGGATGTATGTTGTGGCTGCAGAATACACCAGGGGCTGTGGGAGATTCCCTGGAACTGTGGGGAGATCTGGCTGCTTTGTTTAAATTGCACAATACAATAAATTGTTTCAAATCCAGTTAATGGAAAGATTACAAGTTCACTCGCCCATGTGCCATACGGTACACACTTGGTGGTGTCGATCCACAATAGTACGTGTGGAATTTTGGCTGATTAAAGCACAGGCATCTCCAGGTCTGTCAGTCTGGCACCTTTCCCAAGAATTAAATTCTCTTTGAGGAAACAAAAATCAGGGTCAAATCCTGACCAAAAGCAAGTCAGCGCCAGTCCCCTGACACATGCAGTTATACCATTTACACCAGCTCTGGGATGGACGATTGCTGAATATTGCGAAACATCTTGTGAATTGGGTTACCCCTTGTCAAGGCTGCTTCCCCACTCTGAACTTTAGGGTACAGATGTGGGGGCCTGCATGAAAACTTCTAAGCTTAACTACCAGCTTAGATCTGGTCCGCTGCCACCACTCCCAAAGCTAATTCCCTTCCCTGGGTAGCCTTGAGAGACTCTTCACCAATTCCCTGGTGAATACAGATCCAAACCCCTTGGATCTTAAAACAAGGAGAAATTAACCATCCCCCTTCCTTCCTCCCACCAACTCCTGGTGGATCAAGATCCAACCCCCTTGGATCTAAAAACAAGGAAAAATCAATCAGGTTCTTAAAAAGAAGGCTTTTAATTAAAGAAAAAGGTAAAAATCATCTCTGTAAAATCAGGATGGAAAATAACTTTACAGGGTAATCAAACTTAAAGAGCTCAGAGGACCCCCCTCTAGCCTTAGGTTCAAAGTACAGCAAACAGAGATAAACACTCTAGCAAAAGGTACATTTACAAGTTGAGAAAACAAAGATAAACTAACACGCCTTGCCTGGCTGTTTACCATCTAAGTTGGCAGCAACAAGGGCCGGGTTCTGTATCTGAGGGATCCGTTTCAATAACGCAATGCAAAACCGGCTCGAGCCCCCACCCAGTGACCTGGGACAATTACCTACCACTGCCCGGGCGCCTCTAGGAGGCAATACTTCCCCTCTCGCAAGCACGGAGTCTGAGTGTAGCAGAAAATGTTTAATAACATGAGGTAAACGACATCAGCATTAAATTGGAAAAACACCACAAACGGGATTCCTAACACAAACCAGGAGCAAAAAACCCACCCCAGCAAATTGGGTTGTGTCCTTTCCCTTTGGTTCTTGAATCCAGCAACCCAAAAATCACCCAGAGTCCCCAAAGTCCAACACCCCCAAAGTCTCTTGGGTCCAGCAACCACCCAAAGTCCCAAAAGTCCAACAAATCCCAAAGTCTCTGTCCCTGGTCAGTGCAGCCCCAGAGTAAAAGGGGGGGCATGCAGAGTGTTAAGGGGCACCTTACGTGATCCGAGGCCAGCCGGCCGTCTCTCCGTGGGGTTCTGCCGCAGCCTTCACCACGAGCCAGTCCACTTCCTGCCGTCCCACGAACTGCTCCACTCTACAAGCTGCTCCGCTCACCAACCTGTGAGCCGCTCCAGCCATCCCCATAAACAGCTCTGCTCGCCTTTCCTTGGGCCGCTCCAACCAGCCCCGCAAATTGTTCCGCCATCTGCTTAGCAATATAGCTTCAGGCTCCCCCACTAGTTAACACAGCACTCAGTGATCTCGGCTCTTAATAACTTTAGCTCTTTTGTGATTTTAGCTCTTTTGTGATTTCAGCTCATAGTAGGGGAGCCCCAGTGCTGGTGCACCATTGGCCCAAAGTGAATTCAGCTCAGCAGCCTGTAACTAAACTCCTAATGGAATCAAAGTTAGCTCTGACATTCAACAGTGGAGAGAAGCAGTAGTGCAATTGGTGTTTCAACCCCTCAGAGGGGGGCCCATACCATCAGGTACAAATACCTGTCCCCATCCTCTCTCAATTCACTGGGTTTTGTAACCCATGCCCCTTGTCAAGCAAGTGCTACTTAGGTAATGGTGAAGGACTCACTCAGTCCTTCTGTCATACAACAGTTCCACTGGCCTTGATTCACAGAATCAGGGTAACAAAACTTTATTCTTCCTGCCCCAATAACAGAGAAACTGGGGATCCCACACCAGCCAAAGTAACCACTTTCAGTTGCTGTTGTTTCATGCCAGGCGAGTGGGTGTGCCTATGCAAACAAGATCAGCCCCTGGAGTTCTTTTCCACACTCACCATCATTCACCACCAGATGTCAGGGTAGAGCTCATCCTGACTCTGCTTACACTTACAAGTTTGAAATATGAGAGACTTGTTCAGAAAGATGTGGAGAGCCTGGATTGATGTCTGGTCCCTCTTAGTCCCAAGAGCGAACAACCCCCAAAACAAAGAGCACAAACAAAAGCCCCCCTCCCCCCCAAGATTTGAAAGTATCTTGTCCCCTTATTGGTCCTTTGGGTCAGGTGTCAGCCAGGTTACCTGAGCTTCTTAACCCTTTACAGGTAAAAGGATTTTGGAGTCTCTGGCCAGGAGGGATTTTATAGTACTGTACACAGGAGAGCTGTTACCCTTCCCTTTATAGTTATGACACCCCTTAATCCTGGAAGCTGCACCAGTCAGTGCAGAAATACTTCAAATCATTTACCTTTTAGGTATTTTCCATTTGTGCTGGTCGAGCTAAAACGTGTAACAATAAGATCAACGGTGATTCCCAATTGATTAACTGATCCTCAAGGGCTTTTACCCGCTGCGCTATAAATGTTTCCACACTGCGTGCCTGACAGAAAGAGGGAATGTTTCTGAGCAGAGCGTTCAAGCTCTGCTTCCTCAGGAGTAGATGATGAACACTCTCCAGCCTCAATTTTAGTGGCTTTGGTAAGTGCGCTGTTCATATTGCATCGATTTCACTTATATTAATAGGCAGTTTCAACTGCTTGAAATGTTTAATCTGTAAACAATGAGAATTGCACATTTTTATTATCAGCATCATTATTAGTTATTTTATAGAAGACCCAAAGCCCTAGGAGGACAGGTCCCTGCCTTGTGGTGCTTGCAATCTGAGGGCCCAGTGGTGCAAAAATTGCCCATGTAGCTTGGAATTTTCCATGAGTGAGGAACACAAATTCCAGTAGAAGCCAGCTTGTGTTTTTAACTCCCTGTGCCTTCTTTTTGTAAGTACCATTGACTTGCCTGGGGCTGTGTATGGTAACAAGAAACCTAGGAATGGCCATAGCACATCCAAATTGAGGTCTATCTAGACCCATAACTTGACTGACAGTCACTAGCACCAGACATTTAACTGGAAGGGGTGCAGTTAACCCTGGAGTGGCAAATACTGACTAACCTGCCTGTAGTTTCTAGCTAATGGGACAGTGTGCTGTAACCGCTGAAAGGGTGACTTGCACTCTCTGCATTTCCTGCAGCTTCTGGGGGCATGGTGCTTGCTTATAATATAACACTCCCTGGAGTGTCTGCTTGGATACCATAAGTGAGAAAATTGAGCTCTTTGTCTTTGTTCCAACAAAACTTCACTTCAATGAGGGTTTTTCAGGGTAAGGGCCAGTTGAGCCAGTTGATGTCCCTACGAGTCCTGCACATAACTGAGGATAGGGTTTTTCACAGTAAACTTTGCACAGGGCAAAATTCCAGTTTGAGGAATGCTGGCTGTCTGCACAGGGGTGGATTTCACCCAGTGTGAGCAAAGGAGGCATAGAATCATAGAAGATTAGGGTTGGAAGGGACTTCAGGAGGTCATCTAGTCCAACCCCCGGCTCAAAGCAGGACCAACACCAACTAAATCATCCCAGCCCGGGCTTTGTTAAACCAAGCCTTAAAAACCTCTAAGGATGGAGATTCCACCACCTCCCTAGGGGACCCATTCCAGTGTTTCACCACCCTCATAGTGAAATAGTGTTTCCTAATATCCAGCCTAGACCTCCCCCACTGCAACTTGAGACCATTGCTCCTTGTTCTGTCATCTGCCACCACTGAAAACAGCCGAGCTCCATCCTCTTTGGAACCCCCCTTCAGGTAGTGAAAGGCTGCTATCAATTCCCCCCTCACTCTTCTCTTCTGCAGACTAAATAACCCCAGTTCCCTCAGCCTCTCCTCGTTAAGTCATGTGCCTCCGTTGCATCTAGAATGAAGATAGTACACAGCTAACATTCACAGTCTTCAGAGGCTCCTTTTCTTTTGGTCCCCTTCCCCTCCATTACTAACAATGTACAACAGCAGGGGCAGGCTGGCGTTTATAGCTAAACAAAGCAAAGCTGGATTTTGTTCCCTGTTCTGACACACCCTCCTTGTGTGTCTTTGGACACTCACTGTCAGTCATCACTGAGTAGTTTGTATGAACACTTCTCAGCCCATGGGCCATTCACAAGGCACATAATTTTTCTCCTCTCAAATAGGTAAACCATTAATTTTTTTATGGTGGACCCAAGCTAAACAGTTGAGATCTGTATCCAGACTGAAACCTTGTTCCAGAATGCACGGGTGTTCTGATCCAAGGTTTGGGTTCAGGTCCACTCTGCTTTTCTGATGTTCCCTTTAATAATGAGTTCATACAAGTCTTCATATGCCAAGCTCCATCTAGAGGAGACGGTGTGGTCTAGTCTAGTGAAGGGGCATTCAGCTGAGAGCTGGGAGACCTGAATTCTGTCATTGATCTCCTGCGTGGCCTTGCACAAATTGCTTTAGTTTCTGTGCTTTAGTTTCCCCCTCAGTTAAATGAGGATCTACATCCTCCTTCCTATGAGTGTCAATGGGCTTTGAATCAGACCCATTGATA
>NW_020692326.1:0-10532 GCF_002925995.2 Terrapene triunguis
TACTTAATATTAAGGTTAAGAAGAAAGACTAAGTAATAACTGAGAAGTGTTTGAAACTTGTTAATAACTAGTATCAGAATTTTAGGAGCCTGTAGTTAAGGGATATCAGTGAAGTGGTCACTCTCTTAAGTCTACATATTTTTATTAAGAAGTTGACTTCCAAAAGTTAAAAAAAAAATCAAGTTACACAAGGATAAATTATTGGGCAATTAGTTGAGACTACAGATTTGGTGAGCGAACTGTTCTACAGCACACTCCATCTGTTATTAGGCAGCAAACTGGAGACATGGAAATAAAACATTTAAAGTGAACTAACTGGGGGGGATGGAGGGGGAACTTTGTAAAGAAGTAGAAAAAGTTTGTGGTGGGTCTTTCACAGAAGCACCTGCAACCCAGCCCCTACCAAACGCTACCCAGCTGTTGGGACCATAGAATTAAGTAAACAGGACAAACCTGGGCTCGAACTTCCAAAGGAAGCCTGGAATATAAAGGAGAAAGAGGAAGAGCTGTTAGATAGATGCGCTGCAACTAGAAATCAGGGAAGGAATCGTACAGCTAGAATACCAGGTAGGTTTCTCAATCATTTCAAGTTCCCTGTCTCTCCGCATCACTCTCTCTCTGTGAAGGAGTCTCTCTGTCCTTCCCCCAGTTTTCTTCTTCCTCCTCCCCTCTATCTCCTGTCTTTCCCCATCCCCCTAGGGTAGACGCCTCATTTCTCCTTCTCAGCGCTTTTCTTCCGTCCTGCCCCTCCATCCCAATCCCCGCTGCCCCAGTCTCTCGCTTGCTGGCTCTCCTCCACTACATCTCCTCTCTTCCCTCTCCCCGGCCCGGTCTCCTGAGAGCCCCCGGAGAACGAGCCCCATCCAGCCACCCCAGCTCTCCCGGCCCGGCCGGGAGGTGACAGGGGCAGGGAGTGACGGAGGGAGCCAGACCGGCCGCCGCCGCCTCCTCCGCGCACCCCAGTCCGGGTCTCTCTCCTCCTTCCACCGGCCAATTCCCCCTACCCCTCTCGCTAGCCGCTGGGGCCCCTCTGCGCGCCCCCCGGGGCTCCGGCCAGGGAACCAGCCCGCCCCGGCCGTGCCCGGGGCCTGTCCGCCGCCCCGGGGCTGGGACCCGGCACCCCGCTCCGCAGAGCGAGCGGCCGCGGCCTAGTCGCGCAGGCTCCCGCTGCCCTGGTGCGGACGGCTCCGCCAGCCCCCAGGCCGCCCCCGGAGCCCCGCTGCCAGCCTCCCGTCTCCGGAGGGAGGTTACCGGGCCGGCGGGACCAGCGCGAGCGGCCTCCCCGCGGCGGGGCCCCGCAGCGAGCCGGCCGGACCCCAGCGCCCCTGCCCGCTTTCCCCGCTCACCTCCGCCATATTGGGACCGCTCGGGCTGAGCAGTAGCGCTGCGCCAAGTGCCCGGATGGGGCCGCTAAGCCAATGGCAGCCGGAGCCGGAGCCGGAGCCGCAGACGGCCAGGGAGGGAGAGGGGAGGTGGTGCAGAGCCGAGGGCAGCCCCCAGGCACCCTCCTCCTGTCCTCTCCAGAGTCTAACCTCACCCCGCCACAGAGGGCGCTGGGCGCTCCCCGCAACGCAAAACAGGGAGCTGTCCCGGGACCGCCCCCCGTCCCATCGCCAGAGGGTGCTGGGTGCTCCCCACCCCACAACACAGGGGGCTGTCCTGGAACCCCCCTTCCCCATCCCCAGAGGGTGCTGGGTGCTCCCCACCCCACAACACAGGGGGCTGTCCCGGAACCCCCCTTCCCCATCCCCAGAGGGTGCTGGGTGCTCCCTACCCTACAACACAGGGGGCTGTCCAGACTTCTACCCCATTCCAAGAGTACATTCCCCATTCCACAATACAGGAGCGCTGCACAGCAACCTGTATCTCATCCTGAGAGGGTGCTGAGCGCTATCCATCCCACAAGGGGGGCTGCTCATGGACCCTCCTGAGAGAATGCTTTTCACCCCACAACACAGAGGGCTGTCCAGATCCCCCCTAGCCCATTCAGAGAAGGCATTTTCCATCCACAATATGCAGGAAAGCTGCCCAGGCACTCCTCTCCCATCAGGAGAAGAGAAGGGCCCTCCTGTCTTCCACTGTGTGATCCATTGAGAGAGATCTCCTTTACACTTTTCCTGGGTAAAGCACAAACACTAATGAGTGCTGCTCATGTGCTTGGGGGGAGGAGATGCATATAGGTGAGTGGAAAACACCACCAATTTGGTAGACTTAATGTACCCTCTCTACACACATGCACGTCATACATCATTTGAAAGCTTATTAAGTCTACTTAAAGATGAGATATGATGTGGAGCTGTAAAGTGATGCCATTACCATAGAAAAAGAAATAATGACACCATCAACACATTAAAATGACCACTTTCAACTTGCATTCCTTCCTATTAACGTAATGACTCCATGTATCATTTCAAGACATAACATTGGATTTTTTTGTGACCTCAAAGCATCACAACAACAATCTAAAGGGTATAACGAAATCTAATAATAAATTTATATAGGTGTCATTGAAATGTAATAGCGCTGTCGACATTTTTAGTCAACATCATTATCATCAGCAAATTCCCCAGATTCAAAGGCACTGTGTACTTTTTCAGGGAGATTTAACATGTCAATAATGTAGACTGGTATCTACATGGTTTAGTTGGTCCTGTTTGTAGTAAAGAAGTAGGGTGTGTGTGTGTGTGTGGTTTCCAATCATCCTCTCCCTTTGCACAGACATTTAGAAGTAGTATCTACATAACCTGGAGAAAATGATCCCAGAACTTGAATGTAGGAGATGGGACATACCCCCCATATTTGGAGTCCTTGTGGCACCTTAGAGACTAACAAATGTATTTGGGCATAAGCTTTCGTGGGATATAACCCACTTCATCAGATGCAACAAATAAAATAAGCTTATAAATAAGATTATGCCTAAATAAATTTGTTAGTCTCTAAGGTGCCACAAAGACTCCTCGTTGTTTTTACTGATACAGACTAACACGTCTACCCCGCTGAAACCTACCCCCATATTTGAAATGTCTCCAGTAGTGGTAACATATGCTGAGTTACAGCATCATTAAGCTCTTTAATGATGTTTGCAAACTCAAACACCTTTTGAGTGTCAGCCAATGTTTGTCAGACAAATGCTGGAATTACCTGAGTACCTCCTCCCTGCTCTATTCCTGAGGGATTCTGCACCAAAAAAATAAAAATTCTGCACACAATTTTAAAATTCTGCAAGTTTTATTTGTCGATAAATAAATGTGGCAGCTCCAGCATGGCAATGAGGAGTAGAGGCCACAGGCTGCATGGAGGTGAGAGATCATCCTGCAGCCTCCCCTCCCCTTTCCGGGGACACAGACTCAGTGGTGATGCTGCATCCGACCATGACACAGCACAAGGGCCAGGCCTGCCCCAGAAACACCCTGGGGCCCTGCCCCTCCATGCCAGATGCACCAGGTGTGGGCCAACAGGCTTAGCCTGGCAACATCCAACTGTGGAGGGGCTTAGTATGGGGGGAATCCAGGTGTGGGGTGAGAGGATTCTGTGTGGGGCAATCTGGGTGTGGTCAGCTCTGTGGGGCATCTAGGTGTGGGAGGGATCTGGATGCACAGGGGCTCGTTGGGGTGTTTCAGATGCAGGGGCAATGGGACTCTGCAGAGGGGTCCAGGTGAAGGTGGTTGGGGCTTAGCAAGGGGATCTGGACTTAGCAGGGGGGAGATAGGACTTGGCAAGGGGGTTCGGGTGCTGGGGGAGTGGGGCTTGTGGGGTAGGAGTTCAGGTGAAGCTAGTTGGGGCTCAGTGGGATTGGGATCTGGGTATGGGGAGGGCTCATCAGGGTGGTCCGGGGCAGGGAGTGTGGGGCTCGTTGGGGGTGGGGATTTGAGTGCGGGGGACTCAGCAGGGATGGTCTGAGTGTAGGGTGGGGGACCCAACGTAGGAGGAGGTGAGGCTCGGCAGGGGTGGGTGGGTGCAAGGGGACTCAGGATGCAGGGGGTGAGGCTTGATGTGGTGGGGAGTTTGAGTGCAGAGGGTTGAGGCTCGCTGGGGGCATCTGGATATGGGGGGTTCTGGATGCTCAAGGGTTGGGCAGATGGGGGAGCAGCTCTCTGTACAGTGACCCAAAGACAATTCATGCCTGCTGAGAGTGGGGAGGCACAACCCTGGAACAGCTCAAGTTATGCCCCCCCTTGCAGCCCCTCCCCTCCTGGAAAGCAGCAGCCCCTCTGTGCAGCTCCTAGCTGTTCCGTTGCCTCTCCTGGAAGAGCTAAAGTGGGGGTCCCTCCTGTAGCTCTGCTCCCCAGCTCAACTGCTCTGCAGGGAGGGCACCCAGCCACACCATGTGACTGAGCAATCGGGGGGGGGGGGGGGCATGTGACTCCACATACCCCACACACATCACCCCCACCCCATACAGCTGCCAATCCATGGTCTGAACCACATGCTGGGGTCCTAGAGCTGCTGACTTTTCCTTACATTTCAGGATTATGGCATAGACTGTGACCATGTCAACTGATTTGGCATCCAAATAGATGCATATGCAATTGCTTTGGAGGAGTTCTTAGTTGCAAGCTTGTGGCTGAAATCAACCAAAATGGAATCACCTGAGTGTGGACATCATTTGGTATTGGTAATACCTCATGTTGTAGTAGTCTTAAAAGGCACCAGGGGAGATCTCAAACAGCGTTCATATGTAGGTGATGAGTTTATTTTCTCAAGTACTTTTTCATGGCGAGTTGGTTCTAGATGTGTTCTAAGTTTTTCAAATGCTGAACACTGAGTAAGAGACTCTGACTGCCTGGGGTGAGTAAATGATGTTTCTTTCCCATGCTTCAGTGATAGTCCACCATCAGAAGAAATATCTTCAGACTTTTCTTGAAATACTATTCTAGCCATTGAATGAAATGTATTCTTTCCATTAGTGGTCTATATACTGATGTCTATATTATCATCCCCTTCATGGATGGGATTTCCATGAGCTTGAAGTAGTATAATTCCATTTGGAATGAACACTCCTCCCCGGAGTCTTTCTACTTCAGTTTTTGCAGCACTAGTAATGAAACCTCTCAGCTCATCATAATTGATGCAGAATCCATGAAGGTGTAGTATGTCAGATAAACTGCGAGACCCAAATTCATGGCATAGGCGTGCAGGAACGCTTATGTGCAGTAGTGTGATAATTTTGGAATTGTTAAATACTATGCCCTCTGCAACTCAGAGGCACCTTCACTGAATGTCTCCTGAAAGATGATGCTCATTGCTGGCTGAATTACATGCTTCTTTATCAATTAAAGGACAAACTCCTGCATCAATGGGGCACAAAAATAGCTGACCTCTTTAAACTATGATCACCTGGCTTTGGATAATATTCTGAGGCTTTCATTTTGGCTTTTTCAGACCAGGATTGAAGCAGCATTATACAAAACCACTTATTTATTTGAAAGCTGTTCATCAGGCTCATTCGCGAGAAGAACATCCAGAAAACATTTGGATGACTTAACTTCCTGCTTCAGAAACTAGCAGCTTAGATAGTATCAACTATTTTTATTGCACTACATAGAACAAAGGTAGACTTGCTTAGTCCATGCTATGCATGGAATGAAATTGCAGATCCATAGTGTTTTTCTGATCTTGCCTGTAATTTACTAATGGAATAGCTTGCAGTTTCTATGGCCAGGTCTACACTACTGCGGTAGTTCGACAGCTGGCAATCGAACTTCCGGGTTCGATTTATCGCGTCTGGTCTGGACGCGATAAGTCGAACCAGGAAGTGCTCGCCATCGACTGCGGTACTCCACCTCAGCGAGAGGAGTACCGCGGAGTCGACGGGGGAGCCTGCCTGCCGTGTGTGAACCGCGTCTGAACCGCGTTAAATTCGAACTAAGGTATGTCGACTTCAGCTACGTTATTCACGTAGCTGAAGTTGCGTACCTTAGATCGAATTGGGGTGTTAGTGTAGACCAGGCCTATGTCTCAGGGAAGTAGGGCTTTATATCTTTGTCACAGTTTTGACAGAAGAGCCTTCTTGTTGTACATAAATTAATAAATAAATTAAATTATGGGAGATATCCTATCTCCTAGAACTGGAAGAGACCTTGAAAGGTCATTGAGTCCAGCCCCCTGCATTCACTAGCAGGACCAAGTACTGATTTTGCCCCAGATCCCCAAGTGGCCCCCCTGAAGGATTGAACTCACAACCCTGGGTTTAGCAGGCCAATGCTCAAACCACTGAGCTATCCCTCCCCCGTCTGTAACATTGTCTGTCTCTTCAATCAGCTGATAAAATGCAGTATCCTAAGGTGACTCTATTGTTGCAGTGTAACTAGAAGATTTTGGTTTAAGGGATTTGTTTTTCTCAAGTAGAAAGGCATGTTGAGTGATAAACTGTATCCTTAGCAATCAAGTCTTCCACAGATATTCTATGCAACATGTCATCATCTGCTCTTTGAAGTGCTACCTCCATTAGATTGGTTGCTCTCTCAAATGTTTCTATTATATGAAGTTTCTTATCTTTCTTGTGTGGTTTTTCTCAAGCAAACAATGCAACAGGACCAGGACTAGAGGTTGTGCTTGCTCTGGTAGCTACAGAAGCAGGTGAATGTGATGTTCTCTGATCGGATTCAGAGTCCATTTTCTTTCCTGGGTTCAGTACAAATCTGACATGTACCAAATATGATTTGCTTGTGTATTTCTGAAAGCAACCCCTCTGATAGAGTATTGGTGGTACATCATCTAAATTAGAAAACTCATCCAGTAGCCACCAGTACAATTTATTTCTCCTGGCTTCTGCTGCCAGCATCACGGAATTCTGTCCAGAGCTGATAACTTTTGACCATTTTTTGCATTCTTTTGATTTTTCTTGACAAATATCACATTTTTCAAAGTTTTGTGGAGAGTCTTTTTCTCTTTGATGTAAACTTTAAGGGGCTTGTATCTTCCATGTTTGGAACTAGAAGTATGCACTCAGGCAGCAGCAGAGACCAAAATAAATAAATAAATAACAGAAGCAAGTATAGTACAGTACTGCATTAAATGTAAACTGTCCTTTTTTTTTTTTTTTTTTTTTTAAAAAGGAAAGTTTTAAAAAATTGACAAAGTTAGGAAACTGTTTCTGTGCTTGTTTTCATTTAAAATAAAATGGTTAAAAGCAGCATTTTCTTCTGCATAGTAAAGTTTCAAAGCTGTATTAAGTCAATGTTCAGTTGTAAACTTTTGAAAGAGTTACAAACAACCTCCATTCCCGAGGCTTTTGTAACTGTGAGTTTCTACTGTATTACCTGAAGTAATCTGTAAACAAAAAATTAAATTGGTTTCTTTTTATTTGGGTGCTGTAGCTGGGAATTATCCAATCTGCGTTTCAACTTATCAGCTACCTGTTTCCTCTCTCACAGGGAATCAGACTTTGCAGTGAGTGTTTTCTCAGTGACCCTCTCCTCTTGGGATTTGGTTCATTATTATTTAGAGTGTGTCACTGATATTATAATGACACTTATGTTGAGCTGGTTTCCCATTGGGATCCACCACAGCTTTAGCCCTGCACCATGTCCTCTGGGCTAACTCAGTGGAAAGGCTTGGGAGCTTGTAAAGTGGGGGATAACTGGCCTATCATGGAGTATATAGAACTCATGCAGAACTGGCAACCAAAGCATTAATGCAACAATTGCTGGCCAGCACTGATTGGTAGCCCCACAGCAGGTGGGAGAATAAAAGAGCTCAGAAGCGGAGTGGTGAGATGACTGCGAGAGGAGCAAGCAAGCTAGGGAAAAATGATCCTACCTGTAAGCTGGTGAGATGCTGCCCTAGAGTGACAACAGCCCAAAGCAGGAATGACCAGTGCTACAGACTGCAAAAGCCTGCAGAACCAACGGAGGCAAGAAGGAGCTCAGGGTATAGCAGGAGAATTGTTGAGGACTGATTCTACCTACCTGCCTGGCTTATGGGCCCTGAGCTGGAACCCAGGGGAGTAGGTGGCCTGGGTTCACCTACCTATCCCTCAACAGACAAAGGGGGTTCCAGACCCCTTGAGGACAAGGACCAGGTAACCCCTGCCAAACATAAGGGGAAGTCCATGTGCTCTAGTGGGATGGGAATTAAGGTCCTTGCCTCCAGAATAGGCTTCACACAAGAAGGGTGGGCTAACACCACCCCTCCCCCCGATCTGAGCAGGCTCTGTGGAATGCCTTCTCTGACCAAAGGGACTACTACTGCACTGGGGAACAAGCCCACAGGGCTTCATTAGGCTCTGACAGAGGACTCTCAGGAGACGTCTACCCTCCAGCTTCAGTGTAGACTAGGGGTAGGCAACCTATGGCACACATGCCGAAGGCGGCACACGAGCTGATTTTCAGTGGCACTCACACTGCCCGGGTCCTGGCCACCAGTCTGGGGGACTCTGCATTTTAATTTAATTTTAAATGAAGCTTCTTAAATATTTTAAAAACTGTATTTACTTTACATACAACAATAGTATAGTTATATATTATAGACTTATAGAAAGAGACCTTCTAAAAACATTAAAATGTATTACTGGCACGCCAAACCTTAAATTAGAGGGAATAAATGAAGACTCAGCACACCACTTCTGAAAGGCTGCTGACCCCTGGTGTAGACATTCACTACAATGATGGAAGGGGTTTTCCTGTCACTGTAGTAAATCAACCCCCTTGAGAGGCAGTAGCTAGGCTGATGGAAGAAGTCTACACTGGAGATTAGGTAAGGTTTAACTATGTCTCTCTGACATCCCTGAGTGAAATAGGTAGGTCGCCTGCAGGTTTAGATGTTGACTAGGCCTCAGGGAGAAAATAAAGAGAAAAGAACACTTCTTTCACTCCTGGTTTTGTCCTCTGCCTTTGGTGTCCATTGATTTTTTTTTTTGTTTTCTTCCGGTGCTTATTGTGGAATTCAGGATTACAGCATTCCAAGCAACAGCTGTGGAGAGGCTCTGGTTGCCCTTTCAGTCCATAGATTGAAATAGCAGCTACGGAAAGAGGGAAGGCTGGGATGATTTCACTCCTTCGTCTCTTCATTACACCCGCATAGCCCCTGAACACTTGAGCTTTGTGTGGGGAGAGTGGATTTAATCCTTTGTTTGGAGTTTAAGTAGGGAGCTAACTTCCTGCTAGTTGCAACACAAGCAGGTATTCTTGGACCCTTTTGCAAACATTTTTAGATGGGTCATACTTTGGCCCTAAGTGATGAAACAGCATCTTTCTAAGTGAGATATGGGGCAATAAAATCAAGAAAATGCTGAGTTTAGGCTATTGCATCAGCCTTAACAGTCCAGTTCTTTTTAGGGTTGTAGAACAAAGCTCAGAGACTGTCAGAACTGTGAGTGTTTTCCAAAGCGTACTATATGTGCAATAATACCATGGGTTCTAACACCGATACAAAAATGAATGTCACTGGTTTAATAATGACACTTATTTGAGTTGGTTTCCCAAAGGAAGCCACTACAATAACTACAGATACGAGAAATGAAAGAAAATCTTGGAAGTTTCTAAACTGATGATATACTGAATATCCTGAAACTTTTCAAAGATACATTTTGCTTCTTGCTTATATGTAAAATGTTTCAAAATGTACCTAGTTGTAAAATAAGGTAAACAAAATTTAAAATGAATGCTAAAGAATAAATAGAAGAGATTATGAAATGAACATTTGTTAGTATAGGAGTTCTTGTTAAAGCATTTATGTATGAGAGTCCATCAGCTAGCTAAACAATTTACTGTAAACTTCATGTGCCCTGAGTTAGCAACCCAGTCAGTTTCTCTCTATAACTTATGGAAAATACAAAAATTCCATTATACATTGGAAGTAGAGCTTAATCAGGGTAGGATAGGCACAAATAGATCATGAACTAGTAAATTAGTTTGTTATTAGGAACACTTTAAAAAAAAAAATAAAGGATGGTTCTCTTCCTGAAATTTCAAATAGCGTATTCATTTTTCTAGGCAGTGTTTGTCCCAGACCTGAAGAAGAGTTGTGTGTAAGCTCAAAAGCTTGTCTCTCTCACCAACAAAAGTTGGTCCAATAAAAGATATTACCTCACCCACCTTTTTTCCTATTCATTATGGTCATTGCAGTTCTCTAATTGGAACAACAACACAGGAATTAAGCACAATGAAAGCCTGATCTTGCTTACATAAGTAGTCTCATTGACTTTAATAGGAACATCAAGAATAAGGGCTCCAGAACTTGCCCTATTTTTGTTTTGGTTTTTTATCTTTGATGTAAAGTAACTTAGGGAAGGTTCACTAAATGAGTTTATCCTTCAGCAGAGTAAATGATTTAGGCATCACTCATTCATGGTACATTTATAGGGCACCCACTTCACCTAGCCAGATAGCTTGCATAGAAAGGAGCACTTTTCAATCAAAATGAATTGTTAAGTGTATTTCAATATAAAGTTTTTGTTTTAAACTAAGCTAGTGTTTCTGAGCCTCCTACTCCTAACAATGGCCACTTTAATAGGAAAGGAAAAATTAGTACTTAGTGGTGTATTTTTAGTTGAATTGTGGGTGAAAGTCTGGGTATTTCCACCTCTTAAA
>NW_020692327.1:0-244 GCF_002925995.2 Terrapene triunguis
TGTGCTCTGTTCCCCAAGTGTTCTGCAGTGGGGGAGGGTCTCTGGTAATATGTGTCACTGGCATATTGGGGTGATGCTGAAACTGGGCAGAGTAGAGGTGGCATTGTGGGGCTGGCGTGAACCTTAACTCTTCATTTCCCCTTCCAAGAATCAAGGGGACAGTAACCCTTACCCAGCGAGGTCACATTCTCATAGTTCTCCTGCATGACATCCCAGTAGAGGGCTCTCTGAGTGGGGTCCAGCA
>NW_020692327.1:254-376 GCF_002925995.2 Terrapene triunguis
TTAACTTCTCTCCAAAGGGAGTTGGGAGAAAACCCTTTTCAGAGTCCAAGAGAGACAAGGCAGGTGAGGGTCAGAGCTTGTAGAGGACCAGCTTCTGTTGGTGAAAGAGACAAGCTTTGGAG